>NW_016164745.1:0-30174 GCF_001687245.7 Rhagoletis zephyria | reverse complement strand
CCGTTGATTTTTTAGTTTTTTTTTTGTCGAGGGTGTGCGCATTTTCTTGCATATAAAAATAAATTTGGTTCATGCGTTGTATGGAAGAAAATGCGCAATATCCTCGACGAAAAAAAAACTGCATCTTTCAAATCTAAAAAATATTTTTTTTTGCAATTTTATAAATTCAAACTAGGTTAGGTTGGGTTAGGTTAGACTGACCATCCAAACTAGATTTCAACCATATTTTTGTAGCTCCTACTGGTTTAAATGAGTTGCCGTCGTTCGGAATTTGTTAAAAACGCATTTAGCTCAGAACTAGTAATTTATTTTTACATGGCATCTTTTAAAATATTTGCAAATGTAAATCGATATGTATTTTTGTACTAGTACATTTGTATTTATCGTTGGGACCAATCGTTGGCAAATATTTTACATATTTTATTTTATTTTTGTGATGCTACATTACGATAATCTATTTTAATTCTTGCACTTTTCGATGTTAATTTCGTCTGTCGTACGCAATTTTAGATCACTGACCTAAGCCATTTGGGCATTTATTTTTAGAATTTAACACATAGGTACTATGTATTTATCAGGGACGGTAATCATTATGAGAAAAATAATTTAAATCTGCATTTAATCATTATTCTATGATTTTTATTTTTTGTTTTTACTCAACGAAAATAATCATTAGTTGCTTTTTATTTTTTCGATCACAAATAATGATTATTTTATGATTTTTATTTTTTCGCTCAGAGATGCCAATTATTATTGAGTTTTATCTCTCCACTTAAAAATAATGATTATTTATAAAATTGAAAAGACCATACAGACCCAAACTACTGTAATTTTCATCTGAAAATTCTGGGACTTATTCCTTTTCTTAGGGTGTCGCTACCTCTGAAAAGGTTACGCCGGAAATCACGTTGGTATAGCGTTTGAGTTTTTTGAACTATCATTATTCTTAAGTGAAAAAAATAAAACTCAATAATAATAATTATATTTGAGCGAAAAAAATTAAAATCATAAAATAATCATTAATTTTGATCAAAAAAATAAAATTCAAGTAAAAATAATTTCCTTTGAGCGAAAAACTAAAACTGAAATACTAATTATTATTTTTAGTTTTTATTGATTAAACTCGAAAAATAAAAATCATTGTAAATTACATTAGGATGTAAGAACATAAGTACATTAGTATAGTTAAAATTTTTGTACGACGATTACAACTTGTTGCTTTTTTTGGTTAAAGTTAAAAAAAATGATTATTTTCCGTCCCTGGTATTTATAAATTTGCACCAAATTCTAGAAAATTTTATTTCACCTACTTGTCCGCTGTGGGCCACTTGGCGGTCGATGCGCGGGCTCTCACAATTAAAATAAAATACTAATATTTTGCAGGCTTGTTGTTGACTTCATGATACAATATATTTTCACTATTACCAAGGGATTTGAGAAGAATTAGATTTTCGACCCGCCCTAATGTATATACACAAATGTATATGTTTGCATATGTGAACGTCCGTAAACCTATTCTATGTAAGCTTACTCTTACAATACTTTCTTTAATAACTATCTATCCCTGAAATGTCTAATCAATTCAGGTTTCATAACAAAAACTTTGATTTGTTCTAAATGCTTGACTTGTTTTGCTATTGTGACTCATTAACAGTTATCAATAGTTTTTTTTTACCAATCTAAACAGAGTTATACATAATTTAATTAAACTGGGGAAGCAACATTTCATTGAAATGCCAAAAGCTGATAACAATTTCGCTGAGACCTACCTATATATATATATATGTACATATGTATGTAGTATGTGAGTACGTACAAAGAAGTAATATAATTCAAATCTAATAAAAAAATTACTTAGAACAAATGGTACAACGTAGTTCAGAATTAAAAAAAAAAAACACGTAAGTTGATGAAATATCTTGTTTTTTTTATATGTAGCTGTAGCCAAGCGCTTTGCATTCTATTCTATTCTATTGAATTCTATTTACGAGTATTTATTCTTTGAAAAAGCAAACGCTCTGCTAAAATTTTTGCTAATTTTTTAACCTGAATGTTGTTCAAAAAGCTTACATAGAATCATAGATATTAATATGATGTCTACACTGCGATCTAAGGTTCTATTGTGCTCTCTGCTTATGACAACACTTCTGTTAAACTTTATTCTTCTTCTTATTTATTGGCGTTGTAATCGCCTAAACGATTTTGGCCAAGGCCAAAACAGCACGTCAGTTGTGCCAAGCCAAGTCTTTTCCCCTGGTCTTTCCTCTGTTACCAGTATTGCGATCCGCGTTGAATACTTTCAGAGCTAATGCCGTTATGACCATTCATACTTGACCAAGCCAGCGTAGCCGCTATGGCCCACAAAAAGTTCAAAGAAGCTTTAGGGGGTAGAAGGGGAGACCACACTAGAGCTATGCTTCTCTCTATGCTTCTTTGGGATCTCTTGGTTATGGCATCGTATACGACTAGAAGTTGTAAAGGTGTCTCTCCTTGGCCGAAGCACAGAAGCGGCAAAGATCGTTTTACCAAATATCTAGATTATGCAACGGACCCCTCATATTTTGGTTGGATTAGGTTAAGTAAAAGGCGGGAACGGTTATTTCCTTTAAACGATTTTGATTTTATGGCACATCCTAGTGAACCTTATGATGTGGTTTTCCCCACGCTGGCTACGTTCTCGTAGAAGTGTTTCTCTAAATAAGTCGCCGTAAAGAAATTAGCGCAAGGATTCTAGTGGCTAATTTAACCCTCTAATGCCCGTTTTTAAAATACCGAACATAGATTTTGAAAATAAGCGTTTTCGGATAAATTTGGGCTTCTGGGTTATAAAAAAATAAAATCTTTGAGCCAGTACAGCCATGGGTTTAAATGTCGCATGAGAATATTTAACTGAGGTACTCATCAAGAAATCACTACTCCAAAGCTCAACTGGCCTTTATTCGCCCAAACACACATTTCAAAATATTATTAGACAATTATATCTGCTAGAAACAAAAGATATTATTGCGTTAGAGAAACTCAAAGCCAAGACAGAATGGATCTTTGATAATACAGCATTTACCAGCTTATACATATCGCACGCCGGTTGCAAAAGGGACACAACTCAAAACTACACGTTTGTCAGAAAATGCAAAAAACTATTTCTTAGCACAGGTTCTAGGTTTTTTTTAACAAATTATAATACAAGGTTGCTCCAGCTTTTGCTGAAAGGTAAATAAAAGCTCTGTGTACATTTTTAGCGTATGATTTCAAAACTGCCAAATTATTAGTTGTGCCTGTTTTGAAGACGGTATGCGATATGTACACGTGCTTATATACATATCGTTACTTTAATTCACAAAGGCCCTAACCAACGCATTTTTTCGAAACTGCGTTTTTCACAGATTTTGATAGGATGTATTGAAATGCAATACAAAATTTTAAAGTATTAGTATCAAAAACTACGAAGTTACATGCCACTTTTTAAAAAGCCCTAACTGTTTTTGATACTCTTTTTATGATGTTTTTTGCTTCTCCTATAAAATAAAAAAAATCTGTTGGTACGGGCCTTCGTGAATTAAGGCAGTTGGAAAATTGCGTACCTTTTACCTAAAGCGGTAAAGTTTGCCTTTACAATGGTGGCTTAATCATCAAATTTGATAGAGTATTGTGAAAGATATGGAGCAGTCAACCAAAAATGCCTTTGGGAAATATTGAGTCGGTAAAACGCTTTTTATTTTACGACAGCCTTAGCCGTAAATCTCAGGCTCAACACTCGGATCCTTGTTTTTATGTTTTAAAACCCCAACTAAAATTTGTTGTGATATTTTTTCAATGCTGGTTTATTTGTATTTTCAGATGCTGGGAACAGCATTGCTGGGGAAACGTACCACAAAGGTGAGCGATGCCAATTGAACTTAAAAATATCTAAAAAAAATTACATATCGTTACGTTAAGGTGAAAAAGGTGTTAAGTCTATTTTGTCGAAAATTTTTAAATAAATATATTGAGCTGGTCTCATAAAACAAAATTTTTAAATCTGAATTCATCTATGTGCAAATAAGAAAGCCATTAATCACCTAGGGCGATTTTTTTGAAAAATATGGACTTGTTTCTTGGGCGCAGCATTCAATAATTTGCATCAAACGACTAAATTTCTTGAAAAGTGGACTAAGCATCTTTTCACCTGCGATATGTAGTACATAGTTACATATCTACACAAATACTTCAAGTCATATTAAATTGCTCTTTTGATAATTTTTTTACAGTCTGTCAAAAAGAAACCATTCACTGAAGTGGAATTAAGAGGTAAGTTGAACTTTTTTTCTTGTTTTTTCTTCTCTCATGAAACATACAAGTATTATAAGGGATGCCGTGATTTTACTAAAAATTATTTTTATTTTAAAACAGTCAAGTATTTTTTCGAAATCGTTCAAACAAATACAAATTTCTATTGTCCGTTTCGAAGAAACCACCAATTGTTAAGCACTGAGACAAGATGTAATATGGATCGTATGAAACTATCCATAAAACCCTACTGTGAGAAAGGTGGCATCGAATAAATTAGCAAAATGTGTTCGATCATGCAACTACGTACATACAAACATATACGCACTTTTTTTTTGCATAAAAACTTTACTATACTCGTAGTTCATGTTGCATTAGTTATGCCAAAAATATCTAATTTTCATCATTCTCTCCTTAATGTTAGAAACGAATATACTACTTATTCACACTAAACCTATACATATGTATTTTTAGATATCGACATATTTTGTAAACTTTCACTTTTATCTATTGGTGCGGACATAAAAATGTGTTGCAATAAACATCGTCGCAGTGCAAAAAATCTCTCTGCCGCAAGACTAAACTGTCGATGTTGCGTATACGCCACGTACTTACATTAACGTATGCTGACCGCTTTGTACAACTTTGAAGCTGTCAACCAACGGCTTGCCCAGCTCTTTGAAATATCTATGCCTAGCAAAATTTGTACACTCATACATACATACATACATTTATTTCTCTATTTATGTATGTACGTGCACATGTTGACCGATCGCGACATGCCGTGATTACGTTTGCCTATTCGTTCGTGGCTGTGTATAATTTTAGATGTTGCACTAAATTTGTGCAAGTTGTGCAAGTTGTGGTCGCTGTGTTTGTCGCACGCATGTCGATTTTAGCTGGTTGGCTTGTTGTCGCAATAGTTATGGTGTCACGTGTTAAATTTAGCACTGCGATGCCTGCTGCAACTTTAACCGGTGCATGGGTGTTGAACGTTTTGTATTTTTTTACGATGGGAGGACGGATAACCATGTATATGTATGTACATGTGCATGTGTTCATGCATACACACACGTATGTACATACGTTGTGGTCATATTAAATACATATAGCTGCGAGTAAAATAATAGCAGTAAAACTCAAAATGATGTTGCTGGTAATTTATGTTTATTTATTTATTTATTGTTAATGATTTTCGTTTAAAATATGGGTCGATCAGTATCAGAAACCGCATAAATAAGAATTTCAAATCTTGCACAAAGTTCACAAAAATTACTTAAACTTAAGAAAATGTTTATCGAAATTTCGATTTTTAAATTACAGATTTCTTAGAAAGATTTTGAGTAAACAGTTTTATAGCCCATTCAATTTAATTTTAATAAAGTGCAAATTTCAAGTCGCTTAAAATTACCGTTGATTTGTTAGATTTTTTTTTTTGCCGAGGGTGTGCGCATTTTCTTCCATATAAAAATAAATTTGGTTCATGCGTTGTATGGAAGAAAATGCGCAATATTCTCGACAAAAAAAAAATTCATCTTTCAAATATAAAAAAAATTTTTTTTTGCATCTTTATAAATTCAGACTAGGTTAGGTTGGATTAGGTTAAAATTTTTCTCAAGTACAACAGACAGATATATAACATTATATGTAAATCAGTGCAATGTCTCGTAAAATGCATGGCCATTTGTTAAAACGATTTGGCACTATTACTCGTAGGCGAGACCCTTGCTAATTAAATGTTAAAATTTGTCTGGGCGCAAGAAGTTAAAATGTGAGACATCATTCCGCACTTAAAGGTAGTCGAAAAATAGGGGAAACTGAAAGAAATTATCGTAAAAATTCAATACTAATTTTCAAATAATACAATTTTGTTTTTAGAATAAAAAGACATAATATCTTTCAATATAGTTTTATTTTAAACAAAAAAAAAAGAGAAACAAACTTGAAAAATTATCGCATAAATGTATACACACAATATATACGGTGGCGAGCATATAAATAAGGAAGATACATTTTGGCTGGTTTTCTTTTCTTTGTTTAAAATTTTTGTATTATTTTTTATGAAAATATATTTATTATCTAAAAAAACCATGTAAATTGAAATTTCAAAACATTGAATTTTAACAAATGCTGATAAAAATTTTAAACATTTTAAACAGATTTTTTAGATTCAAAGTGCAAGTTTGAAGTAGCTTCGACTTACCGTTGATTTTTGCCATTTTTTTGTTCGCGCGTTTTCTTCCATACAAAGTATGTCCGACAATTTTTCTGTATGGAGAAAATGAGCAACGCCTTTCACAAAAAAAAATTACAAAAAATCAACGGTACTTAAAATTTACACTTTGAATTGAATGGGCTACAAAACTGCACACTCGGAATGTTTCTAAGACATTTAATCAAAAAACTCAACATTTTGATGAAACTTTGTCGAACTTCGCTAATTCTTAAACAACGTTTGAAACTTTATTTCATAAAAAATAGTAAACAATAAATATTTATTTTTTTTTGCCACTGTATCTACATACATATTTTTCATATCCATGCATTTTTAGAGGGAATTAGTATTATTTTTTATAATTTCACTAAATTCAAGTTAGAACCATGTCATGAAAAAAAAACTTAACAAATAATTATAAAAACCTTAAAAAAATCAGCCAAGAGACACTTATACGTCCCGACTTTTAAAAAGTATTCAAAGGGACAATTTTCTCAAAATCGTTACTGTCCCGCCAAAATCGGTACGAATGGTCACCGTACTCATACCTCAACGGACCTGCTATCAAGGTAGCAAATTTTAATTAATCATTTGTAAACTGTGTTAATCTACATATTATGTTTATCGGAAAAAAAACTACTTCGTTATCCTAGAAAAAAAAAACACTTGGGTATAACAAACGACAACTACAATTTTTAATTAAATTTTGCGCTTAAGAATAAGTATTTTGTGACCAGCCTGCAATATCATTAGCGCATATTTGCAATTCTCATATTTAATTTGAATACTTTGCATTTATTGCAAAACATTTTTAAATCTAATTTACAGACATGTTTTGCAATTTGGTTATTATTTAGTACTTATATTACTTTCAACATTTTTGTAATTTCGAAATAAATTATAAAATGTGAAAACTGTTGGAAAAGCAAAACGGGTAAATAATACTACAGGATTTTCGAAATAATTTGCGAAAAAATGAAAAGAGTACAAATACATATATTTATGTATGTTTATTATACATATGTATGTATGCACCTCATTTCGTCATTGTTGGCTACCAAAAATACGAACAATTTATACATAGCTAGAAAAAATGTTGTGGTTTCATGTGGTTTTTGTTTACATATGCTCAATACACTATACATACATTCAAATATTGTACATCTCTAGATTTTATTAAATGTAGTGCCCTAAAACGTCTGTTTGCCTGTCTGAACGCACTAAACTCAAAAGCTTCCTAAAGGATTTTTTACGGTTTTCATTAATTGACGGTGTGACTCTGGAGGAAGCTTTTCGTGTATTTCGTGGCAAAAATATGGCGATAATTGTTGAAGGTGTTTGGAAAAAATAATGTCGATGCGTTCGTTCTATAGGAAAACAATTAAATAAGTATGTAGGTACAACCTTAAAAGATCGGTGTCAAACGAAAGGCATCTGAGTAGATTTATTCCAAGCTTATTTGTGAGCTTAAAAATAAAAAAGATAATTAAAACTCATTCAATAAGTCAGTAATGTTAAATATCACAGCTCAACGCTATACTTATAAATAATTATAAGTTAGACCCAACGCCATCTATACGCTATCTATCCACGCATTGCTCTTCTTTCCAGAGGGGATATCTTTTTAATAAAGCCAAAAAAAGAAAAGTCGTCGCTAACATGTCACACTATCGAATGTGAAAGCAAAGGAGGGAGAGAAAAAAACTATTGTAAAAAATGTTATTGACCATTAGGAAAAGTGTGAGACAGAATAAAAATCTGCACTGACTTTTTCTCGAAGCCGAGGCCTACTGAATGGCAATTCACAGATCTATCTATTCATATATAACGTGACGTAGATGTCTTTTCATTGTATTTGTGGGAATTTATCAAGAAGTGTGTTTGTACTGCTAAATAAGTCGCCGTAAAGAAATTAGCGCAAGGATTCTAGTGGCTAATTTAACCCTCTAATGCCCGTTTTTAAAATACCGAACATAGATTTTGAAAATAAGCGTTTTCGGATAAATTTGGGCTTCTGGGTTATAAAAAAATAAAATCTTTGAGCCAGTACAGCCATGGGTTTAAATGTCGCATGAGAATATTTAACTGAGGTACTCATCAAGAAATCACTGCTCCAAAGCTCAACTGGCCTTTATTCACCCAAACACACATTTCAAAATATTATTAGACAATTATATCTGCTAGAAACAAAAGATATTATTGCGTTAGAGAAACTCAAAGCCAAGACAGAATGGATCTTTGATAATACAGCATTTACCAGCTTATACATATCGCACGCCGGTTGCAAAAGGGACACAACTCAAAACTACACGTTTGTCAGAAAATGCAAAAAACTATTTCTTAGCACAGGTTCTAGGTTTTTTTTAACAAATTATAATACAAGGTTGCTCCAGCTTTTGCTGAAAGGTAAATAAAAGCTCTGTGTACATTTTTAGCGTATGATTTCAAAACTGCCAAATTATTAGTTGTGCCTGTTTTGAAGACGGTATGCGATATGTACACGTGCTTATATACATATCGTTACTTTAATTCACAAAGGCCCTAACCAACGCATTTTTTCGAAACTGCGTTTTTCACAGATTTTGATAGGATGTATTGAAATGCAATACAAAATTTTAAAGTATTAGTATCAAAAACTACGAAGTTACATGCCACTTTTTAAAAAGCCCTAACTGTTTTTGATACTCTTTTTATGATGTTTTTTGCTTCTCCTATAAAATAAAAAAAATCTGTTGGTACGGGCCTTCGTGAATTAAGGCAGTTGGAAAATTGCGTACCTTTTACCTAAAGCGGTAAAGTTTGCCTTTACAATGGTGGCTTAATCATCAAATTTGATAGAGTATTGTGAAAGATATGGAGCAGTCAACCAAAAATGCCTTTGGGAAATATTGAGTCGGTAAAACGCTTTTTATTTTACGACAGCCTTAGCCGTAAATCTCAGGCTCAACACTCGGATCCTTGTTTTTATGTTTTAAAACCCCAACTAAAATTTGTTGTGATATTTTTTCAATGCTGGTTTATTTGTATTTTCAGATGCTGGGAACAGCATTGCTGGGGAAACGTACCACAAAGGTGAGCGATGCCAATTGAACTTAAAAATATCTAAAAAAAATTACATATCGTTACGTTAAGGTGAAAAAGGTGTTAAGTCTATTTTGTCGAAAATTTTTAAATAAATATATTGAGCTGGTCTCATAAAACAAAATTTTTAAATCTGAATTCATCTATGTGCAAATAAGAAAGCCATTAATCACCTAGGGCGATTTTTTTGAAAAATATGGACTTGTTTCTTGGGCGCAGCATTCAATAATTTGCATCAAACGACTAAATTTCTTGAAAAGTGGACTAAGCATCTTTTCACCTGCGATATGTAGTACATAGTTACATATCTACACAAATACTTCAAGTCATATTAAATTGCTCTTTTGATAATTTTTTTACAGTCTGTCAAAAAGAAACCATTCACTGAAGTGGAATTAAGAGGTAAGTTGAACTTTTTTTCTTGTTTTTTCTTCTCTCATGAAACATACAAGTATTATAAGGGATGCCGTGATTTTACTAAAAATTATTTTTATTTTAAAACAGTCAAGTATTTTTTCGAAATCGTTCAAACAAATACAAATTTCTATTGTCCGTTTCGAAGAAACCACCAATTGTTAAGCACTGAGACAAGATGTAATATGGATCGTATGAAACTATCCATAAAACCCTACTGTGAGAAAGGTGGCATCGAATAAATTAGCAAAATGTGTTCGATCATGCAACTACGTACATACAAACATATACGCACTTTTTTTTTGCATAAAAACTTTACTATACTCGTAGTTCATGTTGCATTAGTTATGCCAAAAATATCTAATTTTCATCATTCTCTCCTTAATGTTAGAAACGAATATACTACTTATTCACACTAAACCTATACATATGTATTTTTAGATATCGACATATTTTGTAAACTTTCACTTTTATCTATTGGTGCGGACATAAAAATGTGTTGCAATAAACATCGTCGCAGTGCAAAAAATCTCTCTGCCGCAAGACTAAACTGTCGATGTTGCGTATACGCCACGTACTTACATTAACGTATGCTGACCGCTTTGTACAACTTTGAAGCTGTCAACCAACGGCTTGCCCAGCTCTTTGAAATATCTATGCCTAGCAAAATTTGTACACTCATACATACATACATACATTTATTTCTCTATTTATGTATGTACGTGCACATGTTGACCGATCGCGACATGCCGTGATTACGTTTGCCTATTCGTTCGTGGCTGTGTATAATTTTAGATGTTGCACTAAATTTGTGCAAGTTGTGCAAGTTGTGGTCGCTGTGTTTGTCGCACGCATGTCGATTTTAGCTGGTTGGCTTGTTGTCGCAATAGTTATGGTGTCACGTGTTAAATTTAGCACTGCGATGCCTGCTGCAACTTTAACCGGTGCATGGGTGTTGAACGTTTTGTATTTTTTTACGATGGGAGGACGGATAACCATGTATATGTATGTACATGTGCATGTGTTCATGCATACACACACGTATGTACATACGTTGTGGTCATATTAAATACATATAGCTGCGAGTAAAATAATAGCAGTAAAACTCAAAATGATGTTGCTGGTAATTTATGTTTATTTATTTATTTATTGTTAATGATTTTCGTTTAAAATATGGGTCGATCAGTATCAGAAACCGCATAAATAAGAATTTCAAATCTTGCACAAAGTTCACAAAAATTACTTAAACTTAAGAAAATGTTTATCGAAATTTCGATTTTTAAATTACAGATTTCTTAGAAAGATTTTGAGTAAACAGTTTTATAGCCCATTCAATTTAATTTTAATAAAGTGCAAATTTCAAGTCGCTTAAAATTACCGTTGATTTGTTAGATTTTTTTTTTTGCCGAGGGTGTGCGCATTTTCTTCCATATAAAAATAAATTTGGTTCATGCGTTGTATGGAAGAAAATGCGCAATATTCTCGACAAAAAAAAAATTCATCTTTCAAATATAAAAAAAATTTTTTTTTGCATCTTTATAAATTCAGACTAGGTTAGGTTGGATTAGGTTAGACTGACTATCCTCATTAGATTTCAACCACATTTTTGTAGCTCCTACTGGTTTAAATGAGTTGCCGTCGTTCGGAATTTGTTAAAAAACGCATTCAGTTCAGAACTAGTAATTTATTTTTGCACGGCATCTTTTAAAATATTTGCAAATGTAAATGGATATGTATTTTTGTACTAGTACATTTGTATTTATCGTTTCGACCAATCGTTGGCAAATATTTTACATATTTTATTTTATTTTTGCGATGCTACATTACGATAATCTATTTTAATTCTTGCACTTTTCGATGTTAATTTCGTCTGTCGTACGCAATTTTAGAACAATGACCTAAGCCATTTGGGCATTTATTTTTAGAATTTAACGCAGAGGTACTATGTATTTATCAGGGACGGTAATCATTATGAGAAAAATAAAATGTAAATCAGCATTTAATCATTATTTTATGATTTTTATTTTTTGTTTTTTTCTCAACGAAAATAATCATTTTTTCGATCACAAATAATGATTGTTTTATGATTTTTATTTTTTCGCTTAGAGATGACAATTATTACTGAGTTTTATCTTTTCACTTAAAAATTATGATTATTTATAAAACTTAAAAGGCCATACAGACGCAACCTACTGTAATTTTGACCTGAAAATTCTGGGACATATTCCTTTTCTTAGGGTGTCGCTACCTCTGAAAAGGTTACGCCTGAAATCTCGCTGGTATAGCGTTTGAGTTTTTTGAACTATCATTATTCTTAAGTGAAAAAAAAATAAAACTCAATAATAAAAATTATATTTGAGCGAAAAAATTTAAATCATAAAATAATCATTATTTTTTATCAAAAAAATAAAATTCAAGTAAAAATAATTTCCTTTGAGCGAACAAATAAAACTCAAATATTAATTATTATTTTTAATCTTTATTGATTAAACTCGAAAAATAAAAATCATGGTAAATTACATTAGGACGTAAGAACATAAGTACGTGAGTATAGTTGAAATTGTTGTACGATGATTATTTTCCATCCTGGGTATTTGCACCAAATTCTAGAAAATTGTATTTCACCTACTTGTGTACATGTGTATATACATACACAAATGTATATGTTTGCATATGTGAACGCTCGTAAACCCATTCTATTTAAGCTTAGAATTTTTAAGTCTCTTCAATACTTTCTTTAATAACTATCTTATCACTGAAATGTCTAATCAATTCAGGTTTCATAATAAAAACTTTGATTTGCTCTACATGCTTGACTTGTTCTGCTGTTGTGTCTCATTAACAGTTATCAATAGTTTTTTTTTACCAATCTAAACAGGGTTATACATAATTTAATTAAACTGGGGAAGCAACATTTCATTGAAATGCCAAAAGGTGATAACAATTTCGCAGAGACCTACCTACATACATACATATGTAATATGTATGTAGTATGTGGGTATTTACAAAGAAGTAATATAATTCAAATCTAATAAAAGAATTACTTAGAACAAATGGTACAACGTAGTTCAGAACAAAAAAAAAAAACACGTAAGTTGATGAATTATCTTGTTTTTTTTCTTATATGTAGCTGTAGCCAAGCGCTTTGCATTAATTAAAAGTGCAAATAAGCAACCCTTCGTAGTCTACTCAGATAGCATTGTGTATTTTGGTGGCGCCTAGAGTTGTTTTTAAATGATAAGTGTTGTAAAAAAAAAAACAAAAGATTAAAAATGTTAAATAAAGTTGCTATATGTCACCCACAAAATAGGATAAATAAACATCAGCAGTGTCATGCATGATATTTTTAAAATTCTATTTACGAGTATTTATTCTTTGAAAAAGCAAACGCTCTGCTAAAATTTTTACAAATTTTTTAACCTGAATGTTGTTCAAAATGCTTACATAGAATCATAGATATTAATATGATGTCTACACTGCGATCTAAGAGGTTCTATTGTGCTCTCTGCTCATCACAACACTTCTGTTAAACTTTATTCTTCTTCTTATTTATTGGCGTTGTAATCGTCTAAACGATTTTGGCAAAGGCCAAAACAACACGTCAGTTGTGCCAAGCCAAGTCTTTTCCCCTGGTCTTTCCTCTGTTACCAGTATTGCGATCCGCGTTGAATACTTTCAGAGCTAATGCCGTTATGACCATTCATACTTGACCAAGCCAGCGTAGCCGCTATGGCCCACAAAAAGTTCAAAGAAGCTTTAGGGGGTAGAAGGGGAGACCACACTAGAGCTATGCTTCTCTCTATGCTTCTTTGGGATCTCTTGGTTATGGCATCGTATACGACTAGAAGTTGTAAAGGTGTCTCTCCTTGGCCGAAGCACAGAAGCGGCAAAGATCGTTTTACCAAATATCTAGATTATGCAACGGACCCCTCATATTTTGGTTGGATTAGGTTAAGTAAAAGGCGGGAACGGTTATTTCCTTTAAACGATTTTGATTTTATGGCACATCCTAGTGAACCTTATGATGTGGTTTTCCCCACGCTGGCTACGTTCTCGTAGAAGTGTTTCTACATAGGATGTGTTGGATGGAGTCTATCTCTTCTTTATTTCTACAGTTTCTACATAAATTGTTATGCACCTTGCCCTTGCCGGCCATATGGCCAATGGTCTAAATAGTATCCCATTAATATTGCGGAAATAAGCCGAAAGTTGGGTTTTGGGAGTCTTAGCGAAATCATTGTTCCTCTTCCATCGAGCAGTGGCCAAAGTGAGCACTATACAATGAATTAGTTGACCTGCTGTTAATGGCTTTGTCTAGCCCTTTTCTCAACCAAACATATTGTAAGGATCCTTGGCCTTCTTGAATGTATGCATATCGTGTTGGTCGTTACCGACACAAGGGCCTTGAAAGCAGCTCGAATATTCAGTACAGATGTGAGTTTTAATGGAACTTGGTCGAACATATTTACTTAGCTCATATCGCATACCTCAGCCCTAAATACACTGAAATATTCTGCGGTGCTGTAGGCTTCTCTCAAAGATAGGTTTCCAATATCCATTTTAGCTCATCTGAGACTTCCTCTTTAGACTAAAAAAAACTTTATGGCGGACCAATATGGAGGCAAAATAACTGTTCGACTTCGCTCTGAGAGAATAGTTTTAAGAAGTTTATGCTTACCTAGTTCAGCATTATTTTCGCTGGAAAATGTTATAAGAAGCGTATTCTTCATTTCCTTAGCTCAAAATATTTACCATAACCGACATATATTTAGTGTTTTCTCTAAATTAAATAAACACATTGTTTTTTTTTTAATTTTTTACATTATTCCGAAATCAGAGCAACCTTCCCAAATTCAGAGTTTTTGCTTATTTTCCATTTTGTGCAAAAATTTCCGTAACCTAGATTACGGTTACACCCATGCGTCTCACCCTTCAACGCAGCGTTACTCATATTCGCGTAAATACAAATTTATATCTTTAATTATCACAAAATTGCTGTCAAAATAAAATACGCCCACAACATCTCGGCTACAAAGCTTACCATATTCGGCTAGTTGGGGCGCAGTGACAATGACAAGAAATGGATATGAATTTAATTTGTGTGATTGTCTGACAGTCTACAATATCGCTTTTCATTATTATTGTATGTATGTATTTTATTGCTTTAATATACTTGGAATACCGATCCAGTGTGCCACAGCTGTTAACTTAAGCTCGGAACACTTTGACGACAGCAAGCGACAAGCAGCATCTGTCAAATTTTAAATACACACGTTCTTACGGACACAATTATTTTGACGACAGCACGACATCTTGGCTGCAGGACTGCAATTGTCGACGTCGCCAAATTAAATCTATTTCTAATTTTGCCGGCGACAATGAGTAGATGTAGTGCTGCAAAATTAAATTGTCGCAACTTTAATCACATATTCTTGATTGTTCATGTTTTTCTTATTTACTTAAACAAAAATACACAATTTGTGAAATAAATATACGAAAATATCAAACTTTAAAATCAGCTGTTTGCTATGTCGCTGAGGTCTTCAAAATGTTTAAGAAGCTGGCTTCAAGACGACATTTGTCGACAAAATGATGTCGCTGTCGTTACGTCGTGAAGTTGCAGTCGTCAAAGTGTTCCGAGCTTGAAGATGTTGATAAAGCAGCAGTGTGGTAGCAAAATCGGAACATGAACAAGTGATAAACACGTGTCTACATTTGGTACCCTCTGGCATTGACATTGTTTTAACATGAATATGCGCTACAAACTTACAAACAATTTACAATTTATATGTATAAATCTATGCACTGATTGCGATAATATCAACACAAATTAAAAATTAATTTTTAAGAAATGAATTGACAAAATGTTCACACCCAAAGCGGGACTACAAGTAGAGCGGCGTAACAGTGGTCATGTTATACATGTAAAGATATATCTAAGATAAACTTGGTTACATATGTATGTATGTATGCGCATACAAATAATGACTTAGCTATACAATTTTTCGATTTCAAGTGAACTAAAAAATTAAAACCGAGAAAAGTTGAATTCTCAATCCAAAATAGGTTTTTGACGGCGACTATACTCGTATGTATGTATGTATGTATGCATGTAGAATGCACTCATAAATCCGCTGACTCACTATGAAGTGCGCTAACTACTACTTATCTGATATCTATTGAGGGATTCACAACGCTGTCGCAAGTGTCGTATTGCTGTATGTCGTAAACTTTAAAAGCTTAAATAAATGTTTAGAGAACTTGAAACCACAACCAACTATTTTTTAACAATGCAAAAATTCATAATATGACTTTGATGGTACTTTGCGATCCGCCTTAATATATTTTTTAGGCGTTTAAAGTTTACGACATACAATAATACGACACTTACGACACCGTTGTGAATACCCCACATATACATATCTATATATATAATACGCGAAGACATTTTTCGTCCAGAATAAAAGATCTGCACCGTTCGCTCGACGTAAATAAATGGGGTGTCAAATTAAAGCGCTGGGCCTGTAGATGTGCAAACTGGGTTTATTTTTTCGAAAAGAGTTGCCATCTGCAAAACAAATATACTCAAATTATTTAATAATCAACGCTATCAGATCAGCACCGTTCGCTCGATTTTCAAAAGTGGGCTGTCAAATTAATAAATTCAAATTAATTCAACAGTTAATTGAAATTTCTGTCAAAAGAGAAAGAGATTGAAGAAGATTTTAGCTTGAAAATACGTTTGAAAAGAACTTTCACCTGTTTGAATAGTCGAATTTAGTCGAATTTTATGAAAAATTAAAAAAACCTCAAATAAATAAATAAATATCTTTTATTAGGCTTGCCACCTTTTCGAAAGGTCGTACTGATCTAACTAAGTATGTTCGGGCATTTTTTGTGAAGGTCATTAGATTTGCACCGTTCTTTCCAATTCCAAATATGAGAGGTGGCTGTACTTATATATGGGTTAAGATTTTATTTTCTAAAGTTGGAACTTTTTTACCGATACAGGGTGATTTAAAATTTTGGAGATATTAAAAATCGGAACTATGCGTGACCTCTCTTCATGCAGAAACGGCTGCATGGCATTTAGATGAAATATGACACTCGAATCGCTTATAACTCTGATTAACATTTAGAATATTTTTTTAGATATTTTAAATTAAATTTTGGGCGTTTTAACGCCATGCGGCTTCACTAGTACATATTTATTTTCTCCCCACTGCTTTCGTGGGTTAACTTTATGGGTGTGGGTGTGCGTATAAGCAACCCGTAATCAATAATCATGATAACAATGTTATGCTGATTATTTGGTTTTGGTAAGTACCCGCAGAGAATGCGGCCGCTACATTGTTTTTAATTAGGAATTTATGATTATCGACTATCGACTGTATGCAGTGCAGAGTGAAGCAACGTGCAAACTTAACTTTTAACCCTCTAGTAGGCAGAACCGCCTCCAGACGGTCGTTAACTAAACACCTTTTTAGTGCACCTATAATAATTTTTTTCTATATTCGTAAGGGTACGATCTTTAGACAAAAATCGTACCCTTAGGGCGGTGTAAACTTTAATCCGTTATGTCAGTCCGTTTTATTTTAATTGGCAGCTGAATTACAGATTTTGAAAACACGGTTAAAATTAATTATTTCCTGCTATTTAGTAATTTCGTAATTAAAGAAATTTTTTGTTTTGAAAAATTTTTTGATATAAAAAAATTCGGTGGATTTCGTTGTTAAAAGCACCGTATTTTAATATAAGTTTTATAATTATGTCACCATTCGAAATGGAGAAAATTGCTTTCGAACACAGACCGTCTACAGACCGGCTTGCCGACATATAACACCCCAGTTTTGCATTTTTGACCGTCTGCAGACGGCATTGCCGGTTCGTAGGTCAACATTGTGTAAGAGAAAGCTGAAAATATGTGTAAGTATATCGGCGAGCCCGTCTCCAGACGGTCTTGGGGTTTCTCCCCTCTAGGAAAAAGTTACTGTCACAGATCGAAATGGACATCAGTTTTGGATTTCTCGTGCTAAAATCACCCATTCCTGAATTTTTCAACTCATAAAAAAATTGGCCTACTAGAGGGTTAACTCTCACTAGCACTTGCAAAAATGTTTACTGCGCAATTTTTATGAGTTAAGCTAACTGGTAAGAACTTAAATTTTTGATACATGTGTGAAAAATGATAAGAGCTATAAAAAATTAAATTTATTAAAAGTCAATAATTTTTGCAAGTGCTCATCAGCAAATTAAATTTACTGATTCTCACAAATGGGTTAACATCTCTCCACACTGGCAATTTTTTTTTGTCACTTTCCATTTTTCATTAAGTTCAATCAATAAAGTTCTCGCCTTTTAGATAATTATTAAAAGGCTACCAAGCAAATTGTTAACGAAAACTACATAGATACATATGTATGTGAATTTTGAATTTAAAGTTTCGCAATTTGGCAAACTCCAAATTCATCTTAGACCAATGGTTTCTTCAGCAAATTTGCGTAGTATTACACGTCGAATCCTTCTGTGCAATACGCGCATAGTCGAAAACCATTTAGCCGCCCTAATGTCCATATATAAAAATGTAATCGATTGCGATCAGTAAGATACCCGTAGTTAGAGTAACCCGGTATCAGTTTTATTTAAGGGAATAATACATAAACTTACAACCGTAAGGATAGTCTGGCCCTCTCTTGCGCTCCCGCAAAGGGGGTTGACAATACTCGTATCAACTCGTCGATGACCTCTTTGCAGTCAACACCACAGTTAGATATCAGGTCCATACCTTAAGAGCAAACAAGCATTCTGCCTGTCCACCGGCATGTTAAACACAGTCAAATCCAGCTGTGTTGGCATAACTCTACAATTAAAATATATAACCAATCAGCGCCTAATTTTTCATTAAGTCATTTCGCATTCGCATAGTCAATCTAATCAGCAAACGATTTTAATGTGAATATCCGTTCGTCGGCTGACAGTTCGCGCACGTTGCCCACAACCTGCCAAACCCCAACTATTAGCGGAACAAATTTATTATTTACGTATATACATATGTATGTACATATGTATGCATTTGAGTGTTTAATATGTATTTACAATGTTTGAAAAAGCTGCGCGAGCACGACGTTCATAAATTTGATAACTTGCGAAAAACGACCTGCATACAAACATACATATCGCTTCCTTGCAGGGAAAAGCTGCTAGGTAAAATTTTTCAAATTTTACATAAGAGAATAAAAACTTTTCAAACTCATTTTCTTCAAGAACTTATAGCCTATTTACACCAAAGGCTTAACTGCAGTTAAGAGCTCAGAGAAGTTCCAATAATTCCAACATGGGGTGATCGGCAAGGTTTTTTTCTTAAGTTTTGCTTTTCTCCTTTCGTTTGCTTCTACTTAATAGGTGGAATTACCCCCTTCGAGTTGGGATCACCGTTTTCCAATCCGCATAAAGTGCAGTTAAGGCTTGGTGGAAATAAACTATTATTTGGCAAAAAAATTTCAATGCGAGATTTCGCGTATTCCAAGCCTAAAGAACTCAAAACGAATAAAATTTTACAACGTTTATGAAAAATTGTTGTTGTACTTGTTGGGAGTTTTCTGTGACCTTTTTGGACTTAGCACATTTGCATGCCACAATTTAGAAACGGTTGGCAATAAAAAAGGTAGTTTGCTCTTTTAGGAAACAAAGAATTTTTAGTTCTTCTTGCTTCTTATATAAAAGCAAAAAAATATGATGTTTTAGATAAAGTGGACTTAGCAACTTTTCACGCTAAGCCAGCGATATTCTAATTCGCATACACACATGTACATATGTATTAAATATATGTATGTAGATACTTATTATTACAAAATAGTGGCCCAATCTCACCCACACCGGTCTATTTTTATATTAGTTTTATAACCTAAGTGTCATAAATTAAACGTTTACTCTACCCTTTCGCCCCTCTGTCTGCTATCTGTCACCAGAACCTTTGCTCAGCCACTTGGATCCCACCCGTCGCTCGACAATCGAAAGGCAACAGGCAGGCGTTGGTTGTTCAGGCCGCCTCAAAATCAGCAAACGAAGACAGTTTTTATCTCCGCATATTCGGGCAGATAAGGCAAGTGGCGCGCGGGTGTTGCCAAAATCGAGTGTACAACAATCAGATGACTACACAGAAATTCGAGCAGTTATAAAGAAGCGGGTTGGCAAAACAAAGCGATAATTGCTGCGCGCCTCAATGTTGTGTTAATATTTCTCAGCTAATTTCGTCATAGCGGTAGAAAATCAGGCGGAGGAGAATTAAAAAAAAAAAAAACAAAAAGAAAATAGAATCAGCAATCGAGTGCAGCACGGAAAGCAAGAAACGAGTTGTCGAAGAAGTTGAAAGGTGTTGATGTTGTGTTGAAAAGTGTGTTGTGAAAATCATTAAATTATTAAAATTCTAAAGTTTTACTTAAGTTCAATCGATCAAACGCTGTTGGCATTAAAAAGTTCATGTAGCTGAAAGTTTTTATAAAATTTAGTTGCGACATTCTTGAGCCAATTGATATCGATAAAACTAGTGAATATAGAAAAAAAGAAGAAATTTTTAGTAAAAATTGTGTTGATACCAAATCAATATCGCATAGCCAATATAAAAAAAAAATTAAAAAAAAACTAAGTCGTAGCGTGATTTTCTTGAAGCCGTTTCTTATTTGTGTATACTTTGAAAACTAATTCCATGTACATATATATGTATGTAAGTTAACTCAGCAGAGTTGGTCGTTTAAAGTTTCGATTGATTGATTGATCGTTCGTTCGTTTGTAATTGTTGTGTTGAGTTAAAGTTGTTTACTTGTTTATCATCACTGTTGCGCTGAGAGCCAGCAGCTAACTGCTGTCACTGTTTTCCTGCTATAATTTTTGTGTTGAAGTGGCCAATTGCGATTTATCTTTCGCTTTGACTTTTACCCGTTGTGTTGGGGTTTGAATGCACGGCGAGTGATAACGGTGTAACGACGCCTGATAAGTACCGCGGTGTGACCGTTTTTTTTAAATATGAGCAATGATGATATCTGTAAGTACCTAAATTCCCAATTTCCTTTTTAATTCGTAAATACAAGTAGTTGTTATTTTCTTACATTAGGGTGGACATAATATTTTCAAGAAAACTAGTAGTTAGGTTGCGTTAAGAGAAGATTTTCGTACAATAAAAATTTTCGTCTTCAACACATCCTAAAACAGCCAAAATCGAGTTTCCTTAATAACTTTCTTTTTGTTTATGAGCAATTTCAGGGTGTGATATAGTTTTTTTNTTCCTTAATAACTTTCTTTTTGTTTATGAGCAATTTCAGGGTGTGATATATCATTGACAATTTAGTTTTTAGAGCTGTAGCTCCTTTTAGGATTGCAGACAGGTTCATTATTCATTTATATTTTGAATTTTATGGTGGGTAAGGCTAGATAAAGATCCTTCCTCGCAAAGTGCTAACTTAAATATTTATTGCGTTGTTTATTGTGTTACCACTTTGAAGATTATTCCTCGAACTGTAACCGCAGCTGATCCATATGAAGATAGAAAAACTGCTGTGTGTTCAAAATAAAGTACCGCAGGTAGCTAAAGTCCACCCCAGAGACGGTGCATTGATGAAAAAAATATCTAAAGCCAGATTCCACCTCGTCGTTTTCTAAACAGCTGCGGGATCGGGGGTTAGGCTTTGACATTAAGTCGCACCGCATGGGTTGGTTTTTAGCTAGCTGCAGTTATAATCCATCCCAGCAGATATTTATTGGGCCTCTATTCCAGAGCCTGCCATTCTCCCATTCCCTCCTTGCAGGGATGTGTGTAGAGAAGGATCAGTCAAGGGCCAGCTTCAGAATGCTCCTATCTTTTTCTTTTGGTCTAAAATCTAAGTTTCTAAAGGTCTGCCAGCTGAGAAAAAGTTTTGAAAACCATTCAAACTTAGATTTCGCTTTATTCCGTTTCATTCGAATGATCAATAAAAATTCGTAAGGTTTTTGTTTTTATTAAATCTGAAGCAGTAAATGAAAATTTTCCACACGCCATTGAAATTGTTACCCTATATTCTAGAAATTATAATCAAAAACTTTAATAGTGGCAATAAATCTTCTTAAATTAAGCAGTGGTGCATCTGCTTTAGCCAACCTTGCTTCATGTCCTATAATATAACTATCGAAATGTCCTAAGGGCTTACTAATTTTTGGACGTTTTGAAATGCAATAGGCCACTACTTAGAAAATACTGCCCACCCTAATGATTCTCTGTACGCACATACATATATGCTTATATGCGCATGTGTATATATAAATATTGCTGTTCACTGTTTTAATTTTATCGCTACACTTCTTTTTTTTTTATATGATATTTTTTACTAAAAGTCGTGATTTTGTATGTTACGAATGTATGTAGTACTTCAGCTATTTTTATGTATCAATATACATGTTAAACTAATGTATACATATGTACCTATATCACTAATTTTTTTGTATTTTGTAATAGATACCTCTAATCAGTAATTTCCTAACTACTGTCAAATTAACTTTGAGTCGTGTTAGCCCAATTAGAATGATCAGTGGAATGGAAGCCTTCAACGTAAACAAGTCGAAGAACCCCTGCAAGAAATTGTTAGAGTTCACAAATAGGCTACATAGTGACTAGGTTTCGATGGTAGTTAAATACCTTTTTCAAAATTCAACCTTATGTTGCCATTGTGCGGAACCAGTTAATTTCATACATTCGAACTAAATATTCACTCTAGGCAAATGTAAAATTTTTTCGTATGCAAAAACTTTCCTTACATTTTGACAACGCAAAAACAGCGACAAAATCAGAGAAGTGAAGACTTGTTTGATATGATAAGGAAATACTTAAATAGTGCGTTATGCTAAAAGAAGGCATTGTTTCCTCAAAACACAAACGCATATCAATTTAAAATATTCTCAGATACAAAATTTTTATATCAAATATGTGTGAAAACAAAATATTGCGATTTTGTTTTGGTGATAGAATGTAATATTTTTGCTGCCTAAATGATTATTTGATTTTTCTTAAATTTTGACTTTACATAAGTATAAAAAATTTTGCCTAGGCTTGGCTAAGATAGTACAGTTATTAAAGAATAATTTTTTTTGTTGCGATTTTTGCGATTTCTGAGAGAAGTCAATAAAGAGATACAACAATTTTTTTAAAATTTTTTTGCTACAAAGGTTGTTCCTTTTAACTTTTCGGTAAACAAATTAAAAAATTCACACTTTTCAGGTTTTCTATTGAAATTAGTAATTGGCAACAGTTTTCAAAAACTACCACTAGTTACAATAGTATAATTTTTTTCTTTCATACTTTTATTGAAAAAATGCAAACCAAATTAAAAGTAAAAGTACGAATTAAAAAGTGACCGCTTTAGACCGCTATGTCGTCAAGGGTTAAATTTTTTGTTTATTAAATATGGGAAATTATATGCCAATCAACAAAAACAGGAGTTTTTTTTAAATCATCTCCTTATTTAGCCGTAATTAGTTTTTGGCAAAAAAAAAAAAAGTTTCAAGCAGACCATCTCGTACATTGCCGCTTCGGCGTTTGTGGACGCCATTGCGACGCATTAAATCACTTAGATGTGGCTAATTAAAATTTTGTAATCAGCAAAACGCATACCTTCTTTTTGCCATTTAATATTTGAAGCGATTTGCTTGCTCTTGGCGTAGAAGTCTTATCCTTCGCACTCTCTTGCTGCGTACAGCCGAGCTAGAGTATCGAGTCATACGTACAATTTAAAGTCGAAAATTTACAAGAAATATTAGCGCTGTCGTGCGGTTAATATTTCACTTCTTTGATATTTATCGTGTCTACTTGTAGTCACTTGTTTTTATTTTTCTATTTGACTGTTGACAGCTGACATTTGAGTACCCATTGCTGCTGTTGTTTTTTTTGTTATTTCCAGATTATTGTTGCTTGTTTGTTAGCTATTGGATTCTTGGTTAAGTTAAATGGGCGCGTGATTAATACGCTTCCACAAACGAAAGATAAAGGGAAGCTGCTTATGTACTACTGTAGATATCGGTATTTTTCTTGAGCAGCTCAAGGCAAAGACAGCTGAGATTTGCGATAAACGTAAACATGCCTGCATATACATACACTGCCGGAACAAAGTATTGGCACAGCAAATTTTTCACAATATATACAACAATTTTTATTGTAATATTTTTCCGCCAATTTTGTATAAAAATATGGTTCATTCTACAAAAAAAAAAAACATAAAAATATAATTCCTAAACATTGTGCAAAACTCGCAAAAATTCAGCAAATTTTCAGTTCTTTAATCAGATTTATCAGATTTTTTTTGAGCATGCATATTTGTAGCCTAATCAATTTTATTATAATAAAGTGCAAGTTTTAGAAATTACGGTTGATTTTGGGCAACTTTTTCACACAATCTCTTCCATACAAAAATTTTTTTTCGAAAATACTTTATATGGAAAAAATGCAAAACACCTTCAACAAAAAAATTGACTAACTCCGAACTTGCATTTTTTTACTAGAATTTAATGGGCTGCAAAACCGCATACTCAAAAAAAAACTTAAAAAATTTGATTAAAAAGTTCAAAATTTTGATGAAAATTTGCTGAATTTTCGCGAGGTTTGCACAAACTTTAGGAATTATATTTTTAGGTTTTATTTGTTGTTGAATGAACCATATTTTTATACAAAATTGACGGAAAAATATTAGAATAAAAATTGTTGCATATATTGTGAAAAATTTGCTGTGCGAATACTTTGTTCCGGCAGTGTATGTATATGTATGCGTGTGCATATAAAACGAAGAAATGAGTTAAGGTAAATCATAACGATTACGCAAAAGGGTTGATGTGATAAGCTCTGTAGCAGGCGGTAAGCGTTAAATCTCTTATCTGTGTAATTTATCAGTTTTAAAGTTGACAACGAGAGCGATGGATGACCCAAGAAGGTTTTGATTTACTATATTTAACTTTGCCGATATGTGAAGGTTTAAAAAAAAAAATTATACATAAATGTAGGTAGGCGTAACAACATCGTAAATGAAATGGAAAAAGTCGTGCCTAATATTTAAATTTCTTTTCATAAAATGATGTGCGGAGTTGTAATTCGATGGAATCCATCATATAAATCAAAAAGTGAATATGATGTGACCCATACTGCCCATAGATCTCTTTGTAAACAAGTAATAATCTTCACAGATATGCCCGACCAATTGAGTTATATTGGTCACACGACAACAAGAAAGAATTGAGCAGATTTCGTACTTAATGAACAATTCATGATATTAAAATTTTTTGGATCGCCTAATACTTAAACTTTACTCAAGGTTCAGCTAGAGTTTTTCAGGCTGAAGTGGTTGGCATCGGCTATTGGGAAACAATTGCAATTGGACAGAGACGAGCTTTGACGCGTTCAGGACTAGCTTAGAAGTAGCATAGTTACGCCTGTAAGACCCTGAAAGGCGCTCGACTAGTTAGCTGACGAGCTACGCCTTAAAGGTTTAGTCCCGAATATGTCACAAACACCCAGTTCAAGACGCATAGAATCATACAGGGTTTTTCAAGGCAGCGTAATCTCGCGGATGTTGCTTTATCTTTACATGGTTACACTGCCTCCGCCGCCAGATGGAGTTAATTTAGCGAGCTATGCTAATGACTGTTCAATCATGGCAACGGTTCCAAACTTCGACAACCTTTGTGGTAAAATAACTGACTATCTCCTCTATCTTTCTAATTTTTTCACTGCCAGGAACTTTGAAATAAGATAGCAGATTAAGCTAGAAATCGACGTGTTTGTCGATGAAGTGGAAATTCCGACGGTGAACCACTTAAGTTACTTTCGACAGACTTTTATCCTTGCCAGTGCCTAACTCCATATTATGGCGGGGAAGAGCACAACACTCGCTTATCGAAGTCATTTCTCGTGGGATGTCACCAACGGAGCCTCTCTAACAGTGCTCTGATTCGAAACAATCCGCCGGCAGACACTTGAGATAGCGCACCAGCGGAACTAGAGAACGGACATCGAGCCGTATGTAAACCATCCGTTCGATGCATCGCGATATAGAGCGGCGTTGGACAATCTACATAGAGATGCTGTCAAAACGTGTCTTACCACACCAGAGAGCTCCATTCCGGTAAACAGCTACTCCACTCACCTCTACTCAGAAGTGGCAAACACCTGTCCAGTATGCTGGTAATGCCCCAATAATACCCATCACCTATTCGCATGCTCCTCGAACCTGATGTCCGTGACATCGAAAGCATTATGGACAGTGCCCATCGACGTCGCCCGCAACCTCGGCTTCTGCCACGTTTTTTTTTGTGTTCTAACAGAACTGAGAGGTTGGTACTGAGAGAAATATTAAATTTTCCACGATTTTACCAATTTTGTTTTCTCTAAATTTTAAGTAAACAATTAAGCGCCTGCTAAGGGACCGCTTTAAGTTGATTTAAGAGTTAAAATGTATCTTCAAAGAACCAACTTTTTAAAATATGCGCAGAAACAAAATCATCGACTTTTGATTTAATATACTAAATATTCCAGAAACCAGAAATAACTGTTACCTCGGAGTCACAAATTGAAAACGTTGCCCGAATTCTGAAATTTAACGAGAACGTTTCATAAGAGTTATTAGACGAAACATATTTTTTATTCCGCCGATAAGAGTTATAACACAAGTTTTATTTTTTACGTTTGTTTGATAACAGTTATTGGCCAACGTTTGTTTTTTAAGTTGCTTGATAACAGTTATTGCCCAACGTTTATTTTCTACGTTGTCTGATAAAAGTTGGAAGATAAGAATATTGACGAAAACTGAGATGAAGGAAAAGATAAAGATGATGAAAATAAAAGAAGAGGAGTAAAATTAGGGTTATCAGACAACACAAAAATAAACGTTGGGAAGTAACTGTTATCAAGCAACGTAAAAAATAAATGTTGAGAAATAACTCTTATTGGCGACGGAAAACCAATTTCTCCTGCATAACAGTTATCAGGCAACGTAAAAAGTAAACGTTGGGTTATAACTCTTATCGGTGAAATAAAAAATATTTCTCATCTAATTACTGTTATGGAACAACGTTTTTTCGCTAAAGCTTATAACTGTTATGTCCCTGAAATAATCAACTAACTGCTGTCATTTTTCAAAAGCATTTGGCCCCAAAAAACATCGCTTTACTGAAAAGAATTCACAGCTACATAAGTAAGTAAATAAGGCCACACAAATTTTTCCCCCACAATATATGTATGTATTTATATTTTGATGGAACAAACTTAAAGACATAGATTTTTGGGCAGCATAGAAAAGATTTCTTACTCACTCATTTATTCACATACACGAACCGCAACAATTTAAACAAAAGACTAACAAGGGAGTGATTTGCGTTATTTTATTTTGCCCGCTCAAGCATTAAATCAGCGTCGAAAAATGTTTGGTTACGTATCCGCCCGGTCGGTCGGTTGCTTATAAGCATTTCAATGCGAAACTAACAAAGGACATTGGACGCTGTTTTGTATGTGGTTGCTTTATCGTACGAGGCATACGTAACTTTGCGTTTAGCTTTCTATTATCAAAAGACACACATGTTTATAACATTTACAAAGAAGACATGCAATGCATTACTAATATTAATCTAGCATCTGCGGGAGGGCTGTAGCGGTTTGTAGAAAATGTAACTGCATCAATTTTTAAAAAATTTTTCAGCTTCTCAACTAAAAACTATTTTATTTTATTTTTTATTTTGTTTTGAATGCTAAATGCGTTTTCGCCCAGGCAGAAGCTCCTTAGCAGCCGGTCTGCTATGCGGTAGAAGAGTTTCAGGTTTGTTCTAAATGCGCAAGTGAACTTAAGAAATGCTTTGAATGTGTAAGTGCAAAAAATAAAACACTTTTTTAACATTGCAACTCGTCATGCATTATTTATTTATAGCAACTAGGCAACTAGTAAGCGGCAATTTGCTGCACGTGCACTTATCTGGCCATTGGCTTGTGACTTTGTTGCCTTCGCCTTCGCTTGACGCCTGCAGTTGACCAAAAAAAAAACGTCTTGTTGACCAATTTTTACGACATAACTTTCTCCACTCGCTCACTCGCGCTTATAGTTTTTCTGCCTTTCTATTATTCACTGTTCTATTATCAACTACTTGGAACCAACTGTGCCTGATTGCCCAAACGCTAGCGCTGCAGCGAACTTGCTCGCAGTTTGTTTGCTCGCGCTCGCAGTTCGCTGGAGGGGGCGGAAGGTGTGCGAATTAGCGTGAAGTGAATTTTAATGAGCGCATAACTTAGCTTTGACTTTGATTTTATTCCATTCAGTGGCGTCTTTTCACTTGTCTCTACGAGTAAGAAGTTTTGCTGCTTCGCTCAATTAAGCCAAACAACCGCTTTTGGGGGGCTTTAGCCAGTGACCCATAAAATCTCTGGATTAGCGTTACTTTACTCGCCGGCATGCATGCGTGTAATGATGTGGTGCTCATTAAGAGCCTCGAAGGCCAATGGCCATGTGCTAATTAAAATTTTTGTTTTATGTGATTTTCCTTGGCATTTACATTTAAGGTTTATTGGCTTTGTTTGCCCACTTGCCATTGCAACTGTTGCATAAGTTCTGCTTATTCTTTGTGTTCTCACTCTTTCTCTTTCTCTGCATTCATTTTATGTTTTACGCTATTTGTTTTTATTTTTCGTTCTACTCTTACTTACGAACGAGTACAAGTGGGTTGCCTTTACGTTCAACGACCACATGTTGTTTGGCATGCAATGTTCGGGCGCTCGCATGCCATCAGCCCTCAAATGATAAATTTTTTTTTGTTTTCCGCTCTTGCAACTTTCCAGCAGGCACTCTCATATGCCCTATATATTTGAAACTTAGGCTGCTCTTTGCGCCTTTCTCCTCTTTTCATACTTCTGTGCTGGAAAATTAAATTGTTGATATCGGTGCGCTCGGCGAGGGTGAGTTATCAACAGTAACAAAAATCCACTAGGGGAGTTTATATGTCGGCAATGCAAGGTCATTGGAAGACCAATACATATTCGCAAATATAATCTGTTTGCTATGTACATATACATACATACGTAAGCAAATATTTGATTATACATATAAAAATACTATATACCGTTTTATGTTTGTGTGTTAGACGGCGGTTTTGCGCAGTTTAGTTGTTGCCGTTTCGTAAGGGGCTTGTTCTTTAAAGGGTGATTTGATAGCAAATTAAGCATATTTGTTACATAATAAATAGCCTCCCAGAAGCCGTACGCCTCCAAAAAGCGCTAACAAGCGATTACAGAAATGCAATTGGCACTCTAAAGACACCAAATGAGAGCTACACTCAACATGAATTGAGTGCTCCAACATCCACTTCTGGCAGAGAGGAAAGCCTTGCTACTAAGCTCATAAGGTCGTGTTTCTACCCAAAATGGGTAAGCCGCACACAACTACCGTCATCTTACCGACCAATTAGGCTCAGTAACTTTTTTCTAAAGGGCGTGGAGAAAATACTGGATCAGTATATCAGAGAAGTCAACCTACAGGAACGGCCTCTGAAAAAGAACCAGTTTGCCTATCAACCAGACGAATCCACGGAGACTGCCATTCGAAACCTCACTTAAAAAATTTCAGGTGCTTTTGACAACAATATAAGGGGCAATAAAAGACGCCTTATTAAGCAATGGCGTAACCCCAATCGTACATCAATGGGTGTTATCGATGTTAAGAATACCAAACATCAGTATTGAATTGGGAGGCATGATAGAATCGATATCAGCCACAACGGGATGCCCTAAGGGGGGTGTACTCTCTCTCCTTTTGTGGACTATGGTTATCGACCAACTCCTTTTCAGAGTGAACAGTCAAGGCCTTGAAACGCAAGGCTACGCAGATGATCTGGTAATCTCCATAACAGGGCTGCAATTATCAATTTATATGATAACCGAAGCGAATATGATCGCTTATGAATTTTAGCGATAAAAATGATGTAAATTAACCTCCTTGGCCGTGATAAATAAGCAAATGCCAGATATGAAGTAAAAATCAACGAAAACAAGTAAGAGCAGCGCTGTCTTCGGCTATGCCGAAGGCTTCATACCTTTCATGAACATCTGCAAATTTTACTTTGACAGATTACTGCTTTTGAGTACATCTGCATACATCGATGAAGGAGTTACATACCTATATAAAAAATCGCATCTGAACAAACAGAGGTAT
>NW_016164744.1:28202-30187 GCF_001687245.7 Rhagoletis zephyria | reverse complement strand
CTATAGTTGATCGAACGTCAGATCGAAGAATTGGGAGGAAAGTGATTCATCTATTCTACAACATAGTTCTGCCTCGCGCTGCTCGAGGAGATTCATTTCATAGCCAAAATTTGTTTAATGTGAGTACAGAAGTTGATATGGTATCGATGGGAATTGTTATCATCCTATATTTCTTTATATAGAAACACATATTTACTTTTTAGGTACATCTATCTACTTTTAGGTAAAGTTTACTGTAAACAAGGTCCAATCTTATAATTAAATTTTCCATCCCTGATGGAATATCAGCTGTAAAAGGGGAACAGAAACAGACATGATAGCTGATTGTCCAATAAACATACCTCCAAGTCAAAATTAAACATACTTAGCAGGATTGCATAGAGAATCTGACACAAATTAATTGCCAATTAATTATTAAGGCTTAAATTGAACATAGTCTAAGACTTAAAAAATCGTTCATTTGATTTTAAAGACCACCCTAATGTACACACAAATAAGTAATTATATGAATGCATTAAGATGGGTATATTTTCTCTTACTTGTTAACTAATTAAAATATGTACATATGTTCGAACAAATGACGCGTTTATAATAAAAATTGCAACTTTAAACTTTTATTTAATGTAAACAAAACAATTTCGCGCTAGAAATTACAGATCATCGATATGTTAACAACTCACCACAAACATATCGCAAGGTGAAGTTTTTGTTCTACAGAAACACTTTTCATAACGATATCGATATGAGCCTTGCGATAACATCAGTCGTCATTATATCACAAAGTTACAGAAACGGGCTACAGGTCCTGTGGAATGGTCTTAAGCATCTCACCACTCAGCCGCAGCGGCCTAGGTTAGTTATATTGTAGTCTAATAGCAATTTGTTTTCTCCAAAAAAGTTTTTCACTTTAATATGGAAACTCTTGCTATGCATTTCCCTGAAACCTCAGAAACTGTTCCGTTCTTTATATAAGAACTAAAGTTACCCACCCGGCCACGCCTTTCTGTGGCTCAGTCTAATACTAAAATGGAAATATGTATGAATATCAAAGGTGAACGTATAAATTCAGAGAGGGAAATTTAACTGTGTGCGGATCGTACAGATTCAACGCAATTAAAAGCGCAGTTACCCACGGACGTAAAAACGGAGAACGTGTCAGCTGACACTTTTGCATGTTAACAAAAACTCACCACCGCGTGACCGTGACGTAGACGTTGCTTCTCTCTCTTTCTATAAACAGCAAACTTGATATGTTTCTACGTACTTCTACGCTACGCTACATACACGTTCGTGGGTAGCCGCGCTCTAATACAAAAACAGGTATAACAGTCGTTTTTTAGTTAATGTATATAATCATGAAGAAAAAATTTCCTATGAATTGATTTATGGAAAAAAAACTTTAGATCTAGGAGCGCGATATGTACTCATTAGGGATGCCAAATATCGAATTGATAGTAAGAATTTGTTTATGAATTTTGAAGTATGATTTTTGTAAAATGCCGTTTTGACTGCAATTGTAGTCTGAGCCTTTTTTGAAGAAGATTTCATTGAATTTACTCATAGCGTCGGTATGTAAACGAAACAGAGAGTTTTCAGGAAAAGTTAGATAATTTTTAGATCAATCTACTCAAAACTTCCTCGAAAAACTTATAATTTGACCGACGTGCTGGTAAAAGAAGTTCAAATATTTTGTAATGGAGGAGATAGGGGTCATTATCTTCAAATGGATTATGTCTACCTTTTGACAGTTCAGTGTTGATGCCGAAATATGTTTTTCATCAGTAGGTTTTGTATGTAAAAACTGCAGGTCAAGCTTAGAAGACTCCGCTTTGAACGCTTTGCTGCTCTTACGAAAACATTTTAAGGGCAATAATAACAACACCGGCAAAAACAGGGGTGTGTGTTTTTAACCAGACCCAACTACCAACATGTATTTCGACCCGCTGAATCCGATTCTCAAAATTTCTAGTAAATTGCGAAAAAAA
>NW_016164744.1:24610-28177 GCF_001687245.7 Rhagoletis zephyria | reverse complement strand
GATCAATTTTTCCTGCACCCCTAAACACAAATACACCCCCTGCTTTAAGGGTGCACGCGATCAATTCGGCATAGGGCTCATTCGAAAGGGCACGGTTTAGCCTTTAATTTCTGATATATGCAAAATTTGTACCACGTCAGGGTTCAGCTCTATAATTTTTCGAAAATGGCCAAAAACGCTGTTTTTAGGGGTTTCAACCCCTTTTTTCTCGAAAACGTGACGTGATGGGACATTTTTGACCCCGGATTCGTGTTCAGCACGAAAAATCCGTTCAGAAACACCAGGTCCCGTCTTATTCGCAGAAAAAAAGTTGAAATTTGTAGACCAGTGTAATTATTGATCTACTGAAATTGGTTGATTCATCGAATCGAAGTTTATGGAATTTTCAAAATATATCCATTAATCGAAATTTCAAGATTATATAAGCTTATCGATTTATCACTGCTTATCGAATTTTATCGTGCTAACAGAGTGTGTTTTTCGATAGCTTTCGAAAAATGTGGAGCTGTCAAAAGTAAAAATTTTTAAAGGTATCCAAAAAATTTAAATTTTTGAGTTATCGAAATTTATCGAGCCCTCGAATTTCACAGTTATTGAAATTGGCCGAGTTAACGACTTTTGTTGAGTTATCGGATTTTAATGTTTTTGAAATTCATCGAACTATCGGTATGTATCAAATCATTAATATTTATCGATAAAGTGGAATGTATCGGGTCAATTCTAAGTCCTGAAGAAGTCCAAAGACCTTCTAAGATAAAAAAATTTTAGTTTCGTTTTAGTTCCAAAGTAGAAGATGTTCCGGTAAGTTAATTGTTACCGTATAAGTTTTGCTACGTGTTAAGTTAGAAACCCTCTCCAAGGCTCCTAAAAACTAGAAAAACTGTCGAATTTCGACAGTAACTGGCACTCTAGTTTGTATAATTATTTTAACACGTCGCCTCCGACGGGATTAGCAACCCTACAGGAAATGTATCTAACTATAAGCTAACTGTAGGACGATTAGGAAGGAGCAAGGGCGGTTACCTCTGCATTAGATGTAGTCAAAGGTGGTTACCTCTGCATTTGATGTAACTAACTTATAACTAACTACTTTTGGGCACAAAATATAATTGGAAATATTTTTTTATATTTTTTTTGCTTTTTATTTATTTATTTACTTTATTTATTTTATCACATCTCATATTTGTTTATATATTCTGCTGTAGGTGGTCCCATATTCGAACTCCGTCAGACATACTTCAAAATGATAATACGAAACTTCGATTTTCCTTTTATTTGTCTTCAATTCGAAAACGTATTTGCGAAGTGCAGGCTATTTAAAAAGAAACGCGTTTAAAGAAAAAAATCTCGCGCTTAACTGCTGCATTGCTTGTCCACTTGTTTCAAGTTAGCTTTTTGTTGCTAACTATAAGTGATATATTTTATAGGAATCCCGCAAAAAAGCTAACTACAAGTAGGTTATTTTTTATCAATTGATAATTTTTTTCTGCAGTGAAATAACAGCAAGCATCTCTACACACTCAGCTACAGCCGTTTTATAAATCTGCCTTCAAATTTTCAACTTGAATCAATTTTCTTCGTCGTTTGATTTGGTTCTGCACTTCACAGAGGCTTTTTCGTAATTAATAAAAACCAAAAACAGAAAAAAATAAAAATTATGTACCTCGCTGATGGCATTCGTACTACTGGAAGCCAGCAAATAACAGTAAGCACCTCTGTACGTTCAGCCACTGCCATACATACGAATTTGTTCTCAAATGTTCAACTTGAATCACATTTCTTACAATCGGCTTATAAACCATGAAAATATCAAACCATAATTTGGTTGAAAAAACCATTGGCTCAATGTACAGAAAAATTACACAGAATTTTCTGTAAAGTTTAACTAACGATTTAACTATACTCAAAATAGATTAGTTGACAGCCATTAATGCATTTTTTATTTATTACACGATGTGGCAAAACAAAAAAAGTTAATATATTTAGCATTAATGAATATACCAGCAAATAATCTGCATACTCAAAGTTTTAAATACGCCTTCATATTAATACATGTATATCATTTAAGAGAAGATATTTCGTTGAAAAGCAGCGATGTATAAATTGTGTATCATAAAAAATTACGGAGGAAGATGACAGAGTATAAGGAAAAGTTTATTTTTTTACGTTTTTAACCGACTTTACAAAAAGGAGGAAGGTTTCGGATTTTTTTTATGTTTGTTACCGCATAGCTTTGGTCCCATTCTAATTTGGTTTAAATCCTATCATTGGATATTGAAGAGAATAACGGTAATCTTTAATTTTTATAAGAGAACTGAAGTCGGTTTTGTTTTTTGCTTAAAAATTAATTTTTTATTTTGAATAACGTCTTGTCCAGCTATTTGGTTTACTGTATGTATCAAGAAACTCTCCAAAGACCGGATATAAATGAGCAATGGGAATCCATCTCCCAATCACTTCGTGGCCCTGTGGAAGAGGTAGTGGAATACTACCGCCCGCGCAGGAACAACTGGTATGACGAAGGGTGCTGTGCGCGTCTGCTGCAGAGAAATTCGCAACATAGTACAAAGCCACCCTGCAGCCACGGTAGCAACAGTTGAACGATACCGGGAGATGAGGAGGGAGGAGAGACGTCTATTCAAAACAAAGAAACGAGTGGCAGAAAACGTGAATGCGAAGAGCTTGAGATGCTGGCAGACAGGAATGCGGGTCGAAAATTCTATCAAAAAATAAGGCAGCAAGCTAATAGGTTCAAGACCGGGAATGGTTCCTGTGGAGAGGAAGATGGATGGCAAAAGATGTTCAGAGTAAACCTCAGATGTGGAGAGAACACTTCTCAACGCTTCTGAATGGAAACACAGGTGGCGCGCTTGAAGCCTGAAGGAAGAACCCGCACCAATGTATAGTGACGAAGCTCACGTTCCTCCACTTAACCAAGACGAGGTGATAACAGCAATATGGCAGCTTAAAAACAACAAGGTATTCCGGCTGAGCTGTTCAAAGCCAGCGGCGAAGAACTGGTCGTGCGCATGTACCAGCTATTAAGCAGAATTTGGTCTGATGAATACATGTCCGAAGATTGGAATCTCGCGGAATTAGCCTTCTTAATATTGCATACAAGTTCCTGTCGACTTTACTGTGTGAAAGACTGAAGCCCTTTACGAACCAACTGATTGGACCTTATCAGTGTGGCTTTAGACATGGTAAGTCCCCCATTGACCAGATTTCCACAACGCGAAAAATTCTGAGAAAGACACTCGATATGCAAATCGACACACAGTATCTTTTCGTTGATTTTAAAGCTGCTTTTGGTAGCACGAAAAGAAGCTGCCTGTACAATGCTATGTCTAAATTTGGGATCCCCGCAAAACTAATACGGCTATGTATAGTTACGTTGAGCAAAACTTACAGCTCCGTCCAAATTGGGCAGGACCTCTCCGCGCCGTTTGAGACTAAACGAGGTTTTAGACAAGGCGATTTACTATCATGGGATTTTTTTCAATCTGATGCTGGAAAGCGTTATAAGAGCTGCCAAACTGAATCGCAGCGGCACCATATACAAAAAAA
>NW_016164744.1:0-10407 GCF_001687245.7 Rhagoletis zephyria | reverse complement strand
AACGAGGACAAGACAAAGTACCTCCTGGCAACAAATAAAAAGTCTTCGCGTATTGGGATACACGTCATTGTTGGCAGTCATAACTTTGAAGTAGTGAAAGACTTTGTTTACTTAGGATCCATCATAAACACTACCAATAATGTCAGTCAGGAGATAAAGCGAATAATAACTCTTGCCAACAGGTGCTACTTTGGCCTCGGTAGGCAATTGAAAAGCAGAGCCCTCTCTCGACGAAAAAAACACGCTTATCATGCCCGTCCTCTTATATGGCGCAGAAACATGGACGGTCAACGAAAGCAAGGGCGCCCACGAACACAATGGAAGGACCAAGTGCAGAAAGACCTGTCCGAACTTGGGATGAAAAAATGGCGCAAATCTGCAAAGGAGAGAGGCAACTGGCGACAAACGGTCGTAGTGCCAAGTAAGAAGAAGAATATGTAGAGCTATGAATTTGAAAAATACATTAGGGTTTAGTTGAGATATTTGCCACGGAGTGGCCAGAAGTGATTCGTGAGCTTCCCGTTCAAATCGCAGCACACTACGCCCTTATATTTATATTCAAGAATCCTCTGGGTAGCGACCAAACACGCGTTTGGGAGCGAGCTAAAGTGAGAAGGCGTAAAACCCTGCGTGTGCTGGGTTTAGGTCCCGCTACGTTAAAAGCCTACCCAATGAAAACAACATGCCTCGTATGATGCCCCTTTATTTTGATGACGACCAAGGCAAACGTATAAAGGAATAGGATTTGAGGGGATGCACCTGGATGGGGAAGGTTTCTCTGCCCGTGATGGGCGGGGCAAGGCAGTTCTGGCTGTTGATTTATCGGTGGTGATTTGAAATTTACCCTGCACAACTTAACCCTGGTGTCTACGAATGAAGCTTTAATGCATAATAATACTGGCAAATCACATCCATTGGGCCAATCGTAACACACAAGAGTTCGATATACTCAGTGGTGCAACAGGTCGATTTAATCTGACATTCGCGGCACCTTTTCTAACTTGGCGATTATTCGTAATGACTTCAGCGCCATCTGGCAGCCTCTTTTGGCAATAGTATCGTTACCAATACATATTTTGAATATTAGCCAAAGTTGATCATAAATAAGATTTTGAGTAATAACTTAACTCCAGCGCCAACTGGCGGGAGAAATTGTGAAACTACACCATCCAGAGAGCCACTCCAAAGCACACAAAGAACTTCGTTAAAATCGGTCCGGGAATTTAGGAGGATTTCACACATAGAATAATTATATATATACGCTTGTACGGTGCCACGTCCTCTTTTCAAATAGCCCATTTTTCTCCATGAGTATAAGATTGATTTCATATGTCGCCGTACCAAGTTCCGGTATTCTACCATTAACACTTCTCTAGCAAAAACTTTATTTTGCATAAAATTTTAGGAAAATGGGCGTCGCACCGCCCACTTATATCATATATGCGTATCGCAAAAACTACTTCACCGATCTCGACCAAATTTTATATACACATTGTGCTTGGCCTCCTTCAGCACCTTGTGGCATTTTTTTGAAATATTGATGAGCTCCTTAGCCACACTGGTCAAAAAAACTGCACGTCCGGTTCATATGCAATAATGATGAGGTATCAATTTATTCGAAAATAAATGTTCTTTTAGATAAATATCACATATTTGGCAGCTTTCATAGAAATATTTGAAATTGGCGATGATCAAAATTGAAAAAATTAAGAAAAATAGGGGCTCCTTAAAATTTAACCGATGAAAACTCCCAACAAGCTAAGTCTAACAATATATACATCGTTTTAAAGGTCTGTAAATCCACTTAAAAAAAAAAAGTTCGATTTTTAGGAAAAAATAGTCAAGCTATTAATAGATAAGTGCATCAAGTACGAAAATAACAGTGTTTTTGGGTTAAAAAAATGGTTGGTTCAGGAACTATACGGGACCTATTTTAATGCTGTACTTGACCATACCTACAACCTACACTAGGATTTGTTTCGGGTATATTTCATGACTTTCTTTTGTAGCACCGTGTTATTGGTTTTATGGGATTCTGACGAAATAAACATTGGAAATGTGAAATCCGAAATTATATTACAAAACAGTCTTCATATATTGCGAATATATCGCAAGAAAATCACATTATGTCTTACTGTTCCGGTTTTGCTCCTCAGTGTACATATAGACAAATTCATACATAAATAATCAGAATCAAAAAAGAAAACGATCAGTGACTGTCCGTCCGTCCGTCTGCCCGTCTGCACACACCATAACTGGAGAAAAAAATTGAGATATCGTAACGAAAGTTGGTATGTGTACTTCTTTTCTGCGTAGGACTGAAGGTATTGAAAATGGGAAAATGCGATATTTTAGTAACTAGCTGAAGCTTATTCACTCAAAATTGATATTTGCAATGATTTTTAGACGAAAAATAATAATGTTATAAATTTTTGGAAAATGGGCGTAGCCACGCCCACTTATTATTACATGTATATATATTGGTAACCGCTTCAGCAATTTCACCCAAACTTGGCGCAGACAATAACCACGCCCGCATCCCTTATAACGGTAACTTGGAGAAATACGAAATCTTCGAGAAATCAGTAAATACTGAAGCTACTTTATTTATTGATGCTTGCAATAATTGTTTAGCAAAAAATAGGTTTGTGATAAAACTTTGGAAACTCGGTATGATTATTTTGCTTGCCACATAACAGCAAAACTTTGAAAATTAATGAAATCGGACTAAAATTACGTCCACTCTTCATATAACGGAACATATCAAAAATGCTTTAAACTTCGATATTTCGAAATTTAAGGACGCTTATTTACTCAAATTGATACTGACAACAATCCCTTGAAAAGAAGTAACATCATTATGGATTTTTCGAAAATCGACGTGCCCACGTAGATGTTTGCAATAGGTGTAAAACCCCACTGCTTACCATGTAGCGGTAGTTTTCGAAAAGTTGAAAAAACTATATTTAATACATGCACCAGGTATTTAATGTTCGGCCTGGTCCAAACTTAGACTTTTTTCTTGTATTTTTTTAACTTTTTTCTTGTTTTTTTGTAACGTCTGGCAACACGTTCCTAACTCGCACTTCATTATGGTTATGGCTGAAAACCAGAATTCTATTGGGGTCTATGGCTATAGTTATGGCTATGGCGTTAAGAGGGGGCACCACTACTCGAATAGAGTGTTGGCCATAAGATTGGTCGGAACAGCTGTTTTATGTGGTTATGTCACCACTAATTTAACCTTTAAACACGCTCCATACACGTTTTAACAATCTGTGAGAATTTTATCGAAATCGGTCCAATGATTTTTGAGTAACTGTGTTACATCACTTTTGCAACTTTACTTTATATATAATTCAATTCAATTTCAATTTATTCAATTTATGGATCAATCCTAACACAGCAAGGGTAAAACCTTATAATTAATAGTGCTAGTCACATCGGTTAACATTTTCAGTACAAATATTTTGCAAGAAGGAAACAGTAATAATAAATTAAGCAATAGTAGAAATAGATATTATACGGTACTTGGAACAAAAATAAAATAAGATAAAATATATTCAAATTACAAATCAAGTTTACGAACTAAGATGTCTCTGTAATTCACCCTTAAATGTGCTCATGTTACCAATCGATACCATATTTTGTGGAAGAGAGTATAAGAAAAGGTGAAAGTTCTATTTGCTGTTATTTTTTTTCTTATATGGGCAAAAAGTAGTGTTCGCATTTTTGACCATAGCTCTTGATCTATTTATCGGAAAGCAAATAAGCATAACTTGAACACGCTCCCTATTCGTTTAATTTCATTAAAATTGGTCCAGTGGCTTTTGAGTAAATGTGTTACCAGGGCTGCCAACTAGGCTCAAAAAGTGCCATTTTTGGCAGTATTTTACTCCAAATGGTACTTAAATTTATCAATTTGGCACAAAGTAATATTTCAATACATTTTTGAGAAATAATTTGCGTGAACTTCTTTTCTCAACTAAAATTTTCTAATTTCAATAGTTGTTGTTGTTGTAGCGGCTACTAAGCCCCGCTCGGGTCGGTTCATCCGTCAACGTTGTCGCCCGTTTCAGCTAGGGGGAGTCCCAGGAAGTGGGCGACTTCGACAGGACCTGTCCTTAAGGAAAGGGGCGTCAGCTGAGTGGGGTTCTCGGGGCATGTTAAGAGGTGCCGAGAGTCATGTGGCGACTCTCCACATCCCGGGAATTGATTGGGCACATCCTCATTTACTCTGCTCAGGTGCGAGTTTAGCCTGCTGCAATAGCCAGAGCGAAGTTGGGCTATTGTGGTGCGGGTCTCCCGAGGCAGACAAAGTTCTGTCCCGTTCACGTCAGGTGGTTGTGTGCCTAGAACGGCATTCACAGGGTGGGGGTCTACATAACTTGAGACCGATTCCCTGTGAATGCCGCTCAGGGCCTGTCAATAAGCTGACGGGTCCAGGGGTTGTTTAATGAACCTCTGGACTTCATCCGTCAGTTCGTAGAGATGCCTCCAGACGTGCCTTGGCGAGGGCTCTTCTGCAAGCAGTTATTTGTTAGGATGATCACGTCGGTGGCTCCTCTCAAGAAACTGCTTGCAGAGCATTGTGTTATGCTCCTTGACTGGGAGCATCTGGGCCTCGCCGTGTAGGTGGTGTTGGAGCGTCATCAAGAGGCGACCGGTCGCTGTCCGTAGTGCCGTATTCTGGCAGGTCTGTAGCTTCATCCATTGCGCCGTGCTAGTCCCAGGCGACCACACGGGCGCTACATAGTTTAGAACCGGCCGGCCAATTGCCTTGAATGTTACCAACAACGTTTCTTTATCATTTCCCCAAGTGCTGTCGGCCAGCGACTTGAGGACATTGTTGCGGCTCTGTACTTTGTTGACAATTGCGGTTGTATGTGCTGAGAAGGAGAACAGACTGTTGAAGGTAACTCCGAGTATTTTAGGGCTATTTACCGTCGGTATAGTTACGCCATCAACGTGAATACCCAGTTGCAGTCTGACCTCCTTCGTCCAGGTGGTGAATAGCGTTGCCGAGAATTTCGCAGGGGATAAGGCTCCTTGCAGTGAATAAGCAAGAAAGTTCGGCGAGATAATCGTTTACTTTCGAGCACAAGTCATCAATTCCATTCCCAGACTCCATAATCGAGCGATCGTCAGCATAGGAGACAATATTGACTCCCTCTGGTGGTTGAGGGAGCTTTGAAATGTAATAATTAAACAGTAGTGGGGACAGGACACTGGCCTGNCGAGATAATCGTTTACTTTCGAGCACAAGTCATCAATTCCATTCCCAGACTCCATAATCGAGCGATCGTCAGCATAGGAGACAATATTGACTCCCTCTGGTGGTTGAGGGAGCTTTGAAATGTAATAATTAAACAGTAGTGGGGACAGGACACTGGCCTGTGGTACCCCCTGTTTAATTTTTCTTAGCTTGCTGGTTTTGTCCCTAAAAATTACTGACAAGTGTCGACCACTGAGGTAATTCGCTGACCACCGTTTGAGTCGCTGTGGGAGTGAGGAGGCCTCTATGTCTTCTAGCAGCGTTGAACTACTGGCAGTGTCGAACGCCTTGGACAGGTCCAACGCTACTAGAATAGTTCTCTTACAGGGACGGTTTCGGTTGAGGCCACGAGTTATCTGGGTATTTATGGCGTTAAGTGCTGTTGTTGTGCCGTACACTTTACGGAATCCATGCTGATGCTTCGCTGGGGTCAGGTGGTTCGTGAAATACGGGAATAGCAAGGCCTCTAGTGTCTTCGCTACCGTGGAAAGGAGAGTTATCGGACGACAAGACTCTCTGTTGGCTGGTTGTATTTTTGTTGGCTGGTCGTCGCAATGTAATTTCTATAGTGTGTTCAACTGGTTTATCTTACTTTGGCATTGGACTTGTGTTTTAGGAATGTTTTTCTAATTCTAATGCTAAATGGGAAAAATTTAAAAGACTGACACCTTTTTTGGCACTTTTATTTTTCTATTTAGCACATTTTGGCACTTTTTTATCCTCAATATGGCACTTCATATCTAAATATAGTTGCAACTTTACTTTATATAAAGATGAAATAGAAAATATGCTACTCCATCAAATTCATTTATANACCCAGTTGCAGTCTGACCTCCTTCGTCCAGGTGGTGAATAGCGTTGCCGAGAATTTCGCAGGGGATAAGGCTCCTTGCAGTGAATAAGCAAGAAAGTTCGGCGAGATAATCGTTTACTTTCGAGCACAAGTCATCAATTCCATTCCCAGACTCCATAATCGAGCGATCGTCAGCATAGGAGACAATATTGACTCCCTCTGGTGGTTGAGGGAGCTTTGAAATGTAATAATTAAACAGTAGTGGGGACAGGACACTGGCCTGTGGTACCCCCTGTTTAATTTTTCTTAGCTTGCTGGTTTTGTCCCTAAAAATTACTGACAAGTGTCGACCACTGAGGTAATTCGCTGACCACCGTTTGAGTCGCTGTGGGAGTGAGGAGGCCTCTATGTCTTCTAGCAGCATTGAACTACTGACAGTGTCGAACGCCTTGGACAGGTCCAACGCTACTAGAATAGTTCTCTTACAGGGACGGTTTCGGTTGAGGCCACGAGTTATCTGGGTATTTATGGCGTTAAGTGCTGTTGTTGTGCCGTACACTTTACGGAATCCATGCTGATGCTTCGCTGGGGTCAGGTGGTTCGTGAAATACGGGAATAGCAAGGCCTCTAGTGTCTTCGCTACCGTGGAAAGGAGAGTTATCGGACGACAAGACTCTCTGTTGGCTGGTTGTATTTTTGTTGGCTGGTCGTCGCAATGTAATTTCTATAGTGTGTTCAACTGGTTTATCTTACTTTGGCATTGGACTTGTGTTTTAGGAATGTTTTTCTAATTCTAATGCTAAATGGGAAAAATTTAAAAGACTGACACCTTTTTTGGCACTTTTATTTTTCTATTTAGCACATTTTGGCACTTTTTTATCCTCAATATGGCACTTCATATCTAAATATAGTTGCAACTTTACTTTATATAAAGATGAAATAGAAAATATGCTACTCCATCAAATTCATTTATAGAACTAGGTAAAACTGAAATATTCACTTGCACTGTAATGGCCTTATTCATAAAAAATAAAGTACGTTTAAAGAGCTTTATAAAATGACGTTTTCATACATTTTTCAGTTTATAAACCTTTTTTAAAGCTACTTTATTTTTTATGAATAAGACCATAAGTCTGTAATTAATTTCAAAGAAAAACACTTATTTCTGATACGGAAAATAATTTTATTTTTACAAGTTTAAATTAAAAATCAACCCTGCAACTCTCAGCTTCATGTTTATTTAAGGGCAAAAAAGCAACAGTTTTGCCGAATCAGAGCCTAACCTGCTGAGAAAAGAACACGGCGGCTTATGAAAGGGCTGAGAAAAGATCATTAAAATTGACAGCGCTAATACAAGGCCAATAANCAACAGTTTTGCCGAATCAGAGCCTAACCTGCTGAGAAAAGAACACGGCGGCTTATGAAAGGGCTGAGAAAAGATCATTAAAATTGACAGCGCTACTACAAGGCCCATATATTAGTGTTTTCATGGCAGAAATACACTCGGAGGTTCGCCATTGCCTGCTGAGGGGCGATAGCTATTAGAAAAAACCTTTTTTATTTTTTATTTTTTGATGTTAAACCAGGCTTGAACCTAGGCCCTGCGTAATGGTAGCGCGCACTGCTAACCACCACACCTNCTGCTAACCACTACACCACAGCGGCCGCCGTTATGTTCATTTGCTCTCCGATAAATAGATCCAGAGCTATGTTCAAAAATGTGAACACTACTTTTTGCCTATGTGATACCCCATATAAGAAAAAAATAACAGAAAATAGAACTTCCACATCTTCTTACATATATATAAAGTTAAGTTGCAGAAGTGGTGCAACACATTTTTTCAAAAATCACTCGACCGATTTTGAAGAAATTTTCACAGTTTGTTAAAAATTTTGGAGTGTGTTTTGGTTATATCTGTTTGGTATCCGATAAATAGATCCGTAGTTATGGTAAAAAATATGTCCACTACATTTTGCCCATATAATGCTACATATAAGAAAAATCAACAGCAAATGCAACATATCCACATATAAGAAGAAATAACAAAAAGAAGGTCCACATATAAAAACACAATAACGAATAAAAACAGAGAGTTGCCACCTGTTTGAAAAATTTCGATTAATAAAATTGATAATTAGGTACAATGTGTTACAATTTGGATATCGAATTAATGAGGTTTAAAATGTTTACTGGAAAATATTTTGGAAGAGGGTTGCCATATTTTTAAAAACTTTAGTTCGATTAATTTGAGCAGATAAATAACATATTATAATACGGGTATAAGAGAGGCTTAAGAAAGCTTTATTTCCAAAAAATGGTTGAAGAGTGTTGTCATCTGTTTGATAAATTAAGTGTTTAATAAGGGTGCCAAAGTAAGGTGGTTTCATAAAGCTTAGTTCTTAAAATATTTTTAAAGAGGATTGCCACCTGATTGAGTAATTTTATTCAATTAAATTGGTTAGATAAATGAAATATTACAATTTTAAAATCAAACGAAGTTATTTAAGAAGTCTTTGATTTAAAAACATTTTTTATTAGCGTTATCACCAATTTAAAAAGTTAAAGCCAACAATTTTAAATTGAATGAAATATTACGAGATGGGTACCAAACGAAAGCCATTGGAAAAAGCTTTAGTTGAATAAAAAAAATGTACACATTCTTTGATCCAGATATTTATACAAATAAATTTTAGCAAAAAAAACCGACTTCAACTCTCATATAAAAAAAAAAACATATATATAGTATCCCATGATCTACTAATCGGATCTTAACCAGATTAGTATGGGACCTCCTCTGAGACACTACCTTTCCGATGCAAAAAGAATTATCGAAATCGGTTGACGTGGTCTAAAGTTATGCGGTAACATACATAAAAAAAATGTAAAAAAGTAAAAAAATATTCCGACGAACTGATAAGCTCCTCCTTTTTTGGAAATCGGTTAAAAAAGGGTTGCCACTGATATTAAATTTTATATTGAGGGTTTCAATAGTAGAGTTGAAATAAAAATTCTGAAATATTTACGAAACGAAAAGTATTGAAAAAAGCTACTCATACGAATGTAAGAATTAATAAAAACGTACAAAATATTAAAATATCAAGTGAAAGGTTTTTAAAAATTCCTTGATTCCTCGGTTCATTAATATTATATAATTTTCATTACAATGCCAGGAAAAGTATATGCTGACATCGGACGGCGAAGTTAATAAAATGAGCGACAAGCTACCTCACATGAACCCACACTGATGACCGGCAGCGATCGAAAATGAAAAAGTCGTATTGGTATGTCCAAGTTACATTCGAAAGTGAATGAAAATGAACGTCAAGTGGATATATGCACAATCCAAAAAACTCCTATACATGAGTACTAGGGATGCCAAAATATCAGGAAAATTGGGATCCCGGGATTTCGGGATATTTTTTAGGTAATCCCGGGATCCCGGGATTTATCCCGGGATTCAAATTGATTCATAAATTTTATGAATATGAGTAAAATTCAATATCTGAAAGCATTTAAACATACCATTAAATAAAACTATTTAAAATTTACGATAAACTGATTGTAAAACTCATATATCTCTAGCTTAGGCAATCCGCACATTAAGCGCCTAAGCAGTGTAATCGTTTCGGCATTCTAAAGTATGAAGCTTTTTTTCCGAACATATGTATTTGAATGATGATCTGTACATTACCATTCATAATCATGTTTTCGCCTAATCATAAAAGTTTGATGAATCGAAGCGCCCAACATTGTAAGGCGCTTGCTGTTTTGAAATCGTCATTTGTTTAGTTTTTTGTGTTGGAAATAAAAGTTATTTGTCACTTCAATAGGAAATAATTGAGAATTAATGACTTTGTGCTAAAATTCGTGCTAATTGTACTAAACTATAAGCCTTTATGCAATATTTTACTGCAGAAATATTCGCGGAAGTGTATCGTTGAGAAAGAACGGCCAGAAAATATGTAATGTGTGGTATGTGTGTGCCTCAAGGGCATAACCACGGCGCGGTAGTGTGCAGAAGTGGAGTCGTCATGCATTCGTTTCGGCATGTCGAAACGATTACTCTACTAAGATTAGGTGCGTAATGTGCGGAGTGCCTTAGAGTGAAAAGTTGCTAACTTCACTTTTAATGAAGAATCACATTTTGATATAGGAGGCTAGATAAATTAAAATTGCATCGTTTCGAAATGGGTTAAGGTCCTTGTTTTATGTTTTCTCGTTTATATTCAATGAAAGGAAAATTTGCTTAGGCCAAAAAAAGCTCCGAAAATTCGATAAAGCCAAAAAATTTCGAAAAACTTTAATAAATATCGAATCCCTCCGATTCGTATGGAGTTT
>NW_016164742.1:0-30192 GCF_001687245.7 Rhagoletis zephyria | reverse complement strand
TCTAACAAGGAATCTTCTCGCAATCAACATTTGGGAAAACTCTGCATCAGCATGTCTCTGATTCTGGAAAACGCTTCGGTGGTTTGGAATCCAAGGCATCAAATTTACTCAGACAAGATGGAACCAATTCAAAAGCAATTCCTACTTTTTGCTCTAAGAAATTTCCGATGTAGTTTTCAATATAATCCTACCTCACTTCAAAATGTATTGAAAATGTGCTGATATAGAGCGTTTTTTGAACCGGCAGCTGAAATGGGGCGGTTTTGAAACGAATTCTGAAATAAGGCGCACCTGAAAAATTTTTTGAGATAGGTCGATCTTCCACTCAGCAGACGATATGTGGCCCTCTTTTGGGCATTAATTTCGTACTTACGCTAATTTTTCCAAAACTAGCCCGAAAATGTAAAAAAAACAAACCTAATGTTAGGAATGAGGGTAGGTAAAATTGCATACACAATATGTAACAAGCCTGCAAGCCATTTTTTAGATTATTCTGAATTGTAAAGAAATTTTAAAGAATTTGTATAGATCTTGTCCGATTTTTTGTCGAACTTTTTTAAAATGAAATAAAAAAAAAGTTTGCACTTCGATTCTTGTACGAAATTTCAGAAGAAAATCGGTAAAGCAATGAAAATAACGCTGCTATGTAAAGAATTTCTTGCAGAGTTTTTTCAGAATTTTCCTTATTTTTCGTACAGAAATTTCTTTACGAGTTCGTGTCAACCACTTCATATAATTTTTTTTGGAGATTCGTAAAAAAATCGTTACAGAAATGAGCTACTCCTAAAGATTTCGTTAAGATTTCGCGAACTTTGGTTTGCAGGCAAACGACCTCAGTTGTAATGCTGGAGGTTTGGAAATTTTCTATTTAGAAAAAAAACAACAAATATGTATGTATGCATGTACAAAATTTTCATAAAAAGAACCTTCAATGATACATTTTTAAATAACCTTAAACCTATTCTAAACTTGTTATAAAAATCACACCAAATTATAAATTTTTATAGATGTACATATGTATGGACAGTCCCACACTAAATTATTGCCACAGAGAATTCTTATAAAAATATGTTGCCCCTGTTTATGGAGCTAACTACAGGTTTTACAGGCTTTTGGTCGACCTCATTAAACAACATATTTTTACTAATACAAAAGGATTGAAGCAATATAAAAATTGCAACCTGTACTAATGTACATACTTACATATATATTTACGTGTTAGGCAAACCTACGCTTGCAAGGGTGATTTTGTTAAAGGTTTTTGTTGTTGTTGTTGTTGTTGTGAGGAGTAAATTTCGCTTCAGGCAACATATCCGTATAAATATTGGTCATTCATTGCATGGTGTGCTTAATTAGGCGCTGTTTGTATTCGCTAATTGGCCGCGGCGAGTTGCGGGTCACTGGTTCGCTTGCCTATCCTTCTCGATTTTCGATTGCTGCTAGTACCTACTACATACCTACTGATTTTGTGTGGCTAATGACGCAGTGGCTTTTACATGATGTCAGCAGAGCATTTTCAAATGAAGCGTCATTGATGAATTTTGCAGAGTTTGTTGCGAATACGAAGGTGAGAGAAATTCTAGCGAAAATTCTTTCGACATAGTTTTAGCGAGCTTTTCATGCTTGAATTGCAAAAAAAAAAAAAAATACTGGAGTATACGCATGCAACGAATTATAGATACTCGCTGCATTGTTTCCGATACTTAGAAGCGTGTGAACAAAGAAAGGTACGGGGATCTGTTTGTGTGTATACATGTCGCAAGAGATATTTCGCTTGAATAAATTCTTTATAATAAAAGACTGCTATTACTGAAATGAAAATGAGACGTTGCAGAGGTATAATTATATCAAACTGTAGGCAAGTTTCGAGACAAGCAAACTCTTCTACGTTAATAAAACGTGTTTATGTAGGTTACAAATAAGAAATTGGTCGCGAATGCCAGGTGTCCTATAGAGTGAAACAGTTTTATTGCAAATTTTATGTTCTGACTAATGGTTTCGCATGGCGTTAAAATTTCAAAATTAAATTAACGTTTTAGCGAGTTGGCAACCCTACTCAAAACCCTAAATAAGTACATATTAAAAAGTTTCATCTAAACCCGCTGAGCCGTTTCTGAGTGAAGGGAGGTCTCGCATGGGATCGGTTTTTCATTTCATCAATTTTCAAATTACCTTGCACCACTTCAAAAAATAAAACCTTTTTGCACATCTAAAAGCCCAGTTCCCTGCATTTTACATCTTATTTTGAAATTCGAAATAACGGTGTAGATCTGATTGACTTTACATAGAAAATTTATAGATATAATAGGTGGTAACCCTAGTCAAACAAATTTTCAGCTGTCTTCCATCTAGCAACCATATGGTGATATTTCATTACCTAATTCCAATAATTCAAATTTAATTTGATTTTTTTCTTTAACAGGTGACAACCATTTTGGTTGAAAACCATATTTTAATAATTTCTTGTCAGAAAACCTTTCAAGAACGTCCTACTTCAGAATTTTATTTCGAAAATAAACCCTATCTCAAAATTGGGTTGAGGAACGTCCTATCTCAGAGTTCGGTGCAAAACCGCAGCAGGAAAATCTGCAGATAGATCGGAACTTCCTACCGACGCAATAATTCTTGCAACAATCTCGATTTCCCCCGATACAGAGGATACCCAGACGTCCACTTCGTCTCGGTATGCAAGTGACTGTAATTATTATAAACAATATCTGTAAGAGAAATCATGCCCAACTGGTTACGAGCGCACCAGTATCACTTTTTTCCCCATACGTCCCAAAACTGATGTCACACTCTCCAATCTAAGGGCACTCTTACAGCAGAATGTCTATTGGAATGTACACATACCTAAATCCTTATTCACTCAAAAACCTTTAAACTTGTCATTCTCCACATAAGCTACATAAGAAGTTTGAGCGCTTTGGAACACAAACCTCTTCCTCTCAGGACACTCAACCCGGATCTAAACTCCCCGATCAACGGGCCTATTCGTACCCACCAAGCATATTCTACAACTAAACTTCCGCACTCTATTATATTATCTACGCATTTTTCACGCCATAACACCCTCAAAGGCAGATTAAACTCAGCCCAAATCACTTATGCTTCACAATTAAAGCTTTTTTCGATTTTTTTTCACAGGCTATTCAAGATGTGTCCCCTCCTCTTCTGGCACGGATCTTAGGTGAGACCTCCTGAATACCACTCGCCGTTAACGCAACTACAACCAACGAGCACCAGAATCAATGTTTGTGGGTCCAGCATGTTAATGACATGAGCAGAAATTTCATCCTTTAGCCTCAATGCGAGCCCTGGGTATTCGCACAGAAAGCATTCGACTGTCTCCATTGAACTCAGGTTGTCGAAACTACGACAAAACCTCCCGAAGAAGAAGCCAGTGCTTTCGGTATGTACCCCAACGGGCCATTCCCTTGTGCCCACGGCCCAAATATTATACATAATTTCGGTACTTACTCCCAAACGAGTCCTGGTTTTTTAAATATCATAGGACAGTCAGACTACCGAGTAATCTCATATGACCCTGTACGATACCAACTTTCTTGCCTTCGAGTGATATATTTCGTCAGTTTGGTCCTTTGATCTCCCTGAACGAGGCATCCATGTCAACCACATGGGACACATTCACTGCAGACCCGCTCCTCTAATTCAGACCTAAACGAAGTAGAAAAGAGTGCCTTGGCTATCTGATAAGATATTCTACTACCTTCTCGCGGGAGTGTTCTTGGTAATGTACATTACTTCCTCCTTAAAACGCTGGCATGATCTGGAAGGCGGTAGGTTAGCTATAAGTTATAATGCTCAATAAAAACCCTGAACCCACCCCACATTCCATTTTTTGTACAATCGTGAAGACCGTCAAGCCCTCCAAAAAATAGACTCTCCTTGAGCCAAATCACTGCGGCTTGCGAGAATTTCTTAAGGGATGAAGCGTTGCATCTCGTATGATGGGGCTTCACTGTCATTTGATTTGATTTTGATCAGGCAGATAAAAGGAACACGCACTGAAGCCCATCCCTTTCTGGTTTTTCTGGTTAGAGAAATTCATTGATACGTTATTTGATTAGAATTCACGCTAGCTATTTACATATTTTACCAATATAGAAGAGGGTGTGTGGACTGCTGCTACGGCCGTAGATATGATTATCTCTTACCCACCTCTCCTGCATTATGCTGACGTTATTAGACAGCGGCAACATACAAAGCGATCGGCCATTCGGTGCCAAACTACGCGGTGTGTGAGTGTGGTCAGCAGAATGGTGCTCTACGTACGGATAACCTCATGTCGTCAGAGCATCACTTCCACAAAGAAATCCAGATGCTGGCGGTGCAAGAGTATAATGCAGTGATATCGACGCAACGTGGAAACCACCCCAATAACTCTCTGTTTCGAAACGATCCATTTTCCGACAAATTAAATGGCACTTGCACAGATATTTACCCGTACATAGACCATTCATGCGATGCAGCGCGCAGTATACAACATCGCAGTCAGGACGACATCAGCACCAGTAAAAAACAACGTCCAAGGTGATGGACCGCCTTACACTAAAGTTGAAGAAGCGGAACTGCCAATAGTGACCAGATGCAACCAAGCACCGCTTCGTTCAGTGTGGCGCCACAGGCTGAACCCAGGCGTGGCAAACATCTGCACAACACACGGATAAGGTCTACACAACAGTCATCAACCCTTCGCATGCAACTCCAACTCGAGGGCAATGGTTTTCTTAGTCAGGGGATGAGGATGACTCATGGCGAAATCCAGAAAGGTTGAGTACTGTTGCTGCAACAATAATTACATTAACTTAGAATTCAGAACCCATGTGCACTAAAAAGTCTTCTTCAGGCTGACATAGATCTGCTGGCTTTACTCAGAGTCTTAGCAGTCAATCTGGTTCTATTCCATGCAGAATACCATACCATACTTTTCAGATAAATGTCTCAATCTAATGTCCTATCCTAATTAAAAACTATGGCAAGTACCGCAGACGATGGGATGATGAGCTGTATGAGCTTTACAACGACATAGACATAGTGCAGCGAATTAAAATACAACGGCTCCGCTGGCTTAGCCATGTCGTTCGAATGGACTCCGACGCTCCAGCTCTGAAAGTATTCAACTCGGAACGCGCTGGTGGTAGAAGAGGAAGACGGAGGCCCCCACTGCGTTGAAAAGACAAAGTGGAGAAGGACTTGGCATTTCCAATTGGCGCCAGTTGGCTCAGAAGATAACCGACTGGCGTGCTTTGTTGAACTCATAAGGACAACTTCACAATGATTCACAGAGGACAAGCCGCTTTGAGTCGTAAACCTTTGGATCTACCTATAAGGTGGTGCTTAACGGAATCCGTCTATGCCGCAAATAAGTACTTTCACTACAATATGTCCGAGCTGAGAGTTGAGAGATGTCAAACCAATTTACCCTTTTGAAATCTACTAAAAATGGAGTGTACTACAACCTTTTATTAAACTTAACTTTTGTCTCTAACATGCAAACTTTAACTTTTAAAACGCTTGTCGACCAATTTGTGTCACTTTCATTTTCGAATTCAAAAGGCAAACATACATATGTATGTACGAATGCAGGCAGAACAAGAAAAAGTTTAACAAAAAAAAATGGTAACAGAAAAAGGACTGCATGCAACATAAAAACCGCTAGTCATAACCACAGAACCACACTGTTGTGGCACATTTTATGTGGCAGTGTGCAGCTATGATGGTGAGAACGACGTGGACGTGAATGCGAATGTGAACGCTTGAAAATGCGCCATGCGGTTGGACAAGTTCAAAAACCGTAAAGCAGCAACGGAGAGCATGCGAGTGTTGCAGTGCAGTTCCTTTGTGCCAGATCGGGCGGATAGCGGAGTGGCAGCTTTCGAATTGAACAACAAAAAAAAATTATTCGAAACGAACATGAATGAAAACAAACGCTCACCGGTAGTGCGTGGGGTTCGGTGGTGGTGGTGGTGGTGGTGGTGGTGTAAAATGTGCGAACACATACATATGTACATTGAGTGAAGTAAATCGCTCAGGGCGGTAGCAAACAAATGCTGGTAAAAACTGCGACAGCAAGCATTTGGTGTTGTATGTATACATATGTATATGTGGAAGGAATCTTGCGACAAAGTGTTGCAAACACCACTAGTCAAGAAGTGGTTGTTTTGTTGTTGCTGCTGTTAGTAATATTTGCATATTACGTATGAAAACGCATGCACCCACTTTCGGGTTGGTTGTATTGATGTTTGTCAAAAACAAACAGATCCCCAACAACTTGAACAACTACATACTAATTGAAAAACAATAACATGATTTTTACTCTTCAAAGTAACCACTAGTACTAGTTACATAGGAACATATGTATGTAGATATACGCATAACTATTCATATATGTATGAACATTAGCGCGGGTCAATTTGTATCGGAGATTTTTTCGACTATGCGCATATAGCACAGAAGGATTCTAAGTGTAATTCTAAGGAAATTTGCCGAAGAAACCACGCGTGTAAAATCAATTTGAAGTTACCAAATTGCGAAAATAACTTGTTTAGGCTTTTTGCTGTAGTGTCGTAAAAAAGTGCTTAAATTTTGTATAAAATCATGCTATAAGGGGTTTTTTGGTATGAGTAATCCATTACTGCGCTTACCTTTTTCCTTAAACGACCACCAAGGATGCAACAGTGAAAATTTTGAAATTTTCTTCGAAGCCAATTTTTGCAATTTGGCAAAATCCAAATTAATTTTAGACGCATGGTTTCTTCGACAAATCTGTTAAACACTGAACACAGAATCCTCCTATGATATACGCGCATAGTCAACAAAAATTTCCCCCGCCCTAATGTACATATGTAGAAAGGGGATATGCCATCGAAACTATACCAAACCAAATATTGGTGTTGTTTTTGCGTTTGTTTGGTGGTAGGTATGTAACACTGTAACAGTAACAGTAGCAGTAGCAGCATATTGTCGATATTGTGTGACACTAAGTCACCGTTGCATGTTTAAATATATGTATGTATGAATGAGTGTTGAAATATGAGTAAAAGAAAATCAATTTCAAATCCGAGTGCAATACAATAAATTTTAGTAATTTTGATTTGCATAAAGCAAACATTTTCCAGCATGGAAAGGAAAATGAAAACATCGACGTACACGCAGTAAGTAATAAAGACCAAATTGAACAGACTGTTGGCATAATAAACTTTTACGTAAGTATTTGCATTGGGTGCATACATATGTTAACATAGATAATCTAAGATGAAAAAAGTGTTTTTTGCTAGTTTATAAGATATACATAAGTATTTATGTAGATGAATTATACAATTTATTTCGTTGACACCACTTGCCAACTTCATTGAGCTGCTGCACAGTGGTTCAAAACTGGCATTTGCTGTTTATAATGCACTGGAGCTTTCATTTTTCACTCAAGTTTATTTTTTTTTTTTTTTGAAAGATTATAAAATTTGCAACAGACCAGTTGAGCCTAATTTTTGATTTTTCGTTTGTTAACATTAAATTTTTTAGTGCAATGTGCAGTTAATAAATTTTACATAGTAAAAGCTAGTTGAAAACAATTGAGGGTTCCCCCAAAATGAAAAAAAAAAATTAAAAAAAAATGTTATAAAAATAAATTTAAAAAAATTGTTTTTTTTTTTTGATATTTATTACAAAAATTTTCTGTATGCAGTTTTATCGATCATTAAAAATTAACCCGATCTCTTAGCCACTTACAACTTGCACTTTTTTATACCAAAATTCAATGATCTATAAAATTGCATAAACGAAATGTTTTTAAAAACTCAATTTTTTTTTTACTTTCGGTGAAAATTTTTATACCCGAGCGCACTTGTGCACAAGGACATTATAACTTTGTTCATATAATGGTTGTTTGTAACAGGCAAAACAATTCGAGATAGATATAGACAAATGCATACATAAATGATCAGAATGAAAAGAGAAATCGATTAAGCGGTGACTGTCTGTCCGTCCGTCCGTCTGTGCACACGATAACTCGAGTAAAAATTGAGATATCTTAACGAAACTTGGTATGTGCACTTCTTTCGGGCGTAGGACGGATGGTATTGAAAATGGGCAAAATCGGACAATAACAACGCCTACCTCCCATATAACGGTAATTGAGAAAAATGCTAAAACCGGGAAATTTTAGTAACTACTGAAGCTTATTAACTCAAAATGTATATTTTAAATCATTTTTCGGCGAAAAATAACAAAATTATAAATTGTTTTAAAATGGGAGTAGCCACGCCCACTTATGATTACATGTCTATATCTTAGGAACCAATCCACCGATTTCTCTTAAAATCGGCACAGTACCAATAGTACAAATATAGCGAAAAAAAATATTCATAAAAACAAGTGAGAATTCAAAAATTAAGCTCAACTGATCTCTTGTAAATTTAATAAACTTTCATTAAAAATATAATAATAATCAAATTGAATGAAAAACGAAGGCTCCAGTGAATTATGAACGCTAAATGCCAGTTTTAAACCACTGTGTGATGATTTACACGAGCTTGCCGCTGTAAATTTGAATAGCCAGAAAAGGGTTACTGGCCCAAATTTCGGATTGAAAATGAATATTTTCAGTAATGAAAATGTATGATGATGTACAATTTATAGCCAACCATTTTATGTTAATATTGTTTCAAAAACATGGCAACACATTTGTGAAATTTCATAAACCAAATACGCGGGGAAGATCAAAAGGATTTAGTGAAGAGGAAGATAAGCAAAATCTATACATATAATAAAATTGTAACAATCCGTTGTTTGTACATTATAGATGTTAGAGAAAAATTAATGTGGGCGGTCTTTATTATTAGAACAACGGAAGCCAAATCTACGATTTTTCGAATTTTTGTCTGTCTGTCCGTCGCACGCGCATCACTCGAAAACTAATGCATGGAATTGAATTCAGTTTTCACAGATATATTGCTAGAGGTCTAACTTACAATATAGAAGAAAAAAATTAGAGAGTTGCCACCTGTTTTGAAAATTTCAGTTTAAGTAAATTGATACGATAAGGTATGTAAATATTGCAGTATGGCTGCCAAAAGAAAGAGGATTACAACTGAAACTAGTTTTGTGGAAGGTTGCCACGTATTTGAAAACTTTTTTTCAATTTAATTGACAACATAAATTATATATTGCAATATTGACATCAAACTAAAGAGGTCGGAAATTTTAACGCCAAAAATATTTTTAGGAGATCTGCCACCTGTTTGAAAATTGGTAAATAAAATAAATGCAATAAAGATGTTTATGAAGCTTACTTTGAAAAATATTTTTGAAGCTGGTTGCCACATATTTGATATTAAATTTATAAGAAAACCTGAATGTGGCCAAATGAGTATCAAACGAAAGTATTTGAGAATAATAAAATTGTAACAGGCCGATATCTATACAGAATAGGTATTAAAGTAATTAATAGGGGGTTTATTAGATCAACAGAAGCCAAATCAATAATTTTTATACATTTTGCATGTCTGTTTGTCTGTATGTTTGTAAGCTCATTACGCAAAAACTAATGCATGCAATTAAATGAAGCGTTCACCGACGTACATACTGCTAGAGGTCTAACTAAAAATAAAGAATCCTTTTTTTCAGTTTATCATCGATCCTCCTCCTAGGTATTTGAATGTACATATTAACTTTCTCCAGTGCTTTGTTGTTCATATTTAAAGTAAGCACCGCACTGTTCTCAAAATTTCGCCTTGATATCACTACAAACTTAGTTTTATTGGCATTCAGTTTAGGTCTATTCAATCATAACCAATCGCACTATTTTGGAACTTTTTGTGTAAGGTTTTTCACTAAAAAATCCAAACTTTTTGTTGTTGCTGCCCAAAAAATTAAGAAATTTGCAGCTCTGCAGCTACTTGATCTTTGTCAGACTAGGTTGGTATCAAGGAGCTACACTCTCTTTCGCTCGAACAGCCATTAAGATTTGTAAAAGAGTGTGGTAAGTTTGCGGATGGATAAAGATTTACCACGCCAACTCGTCTTTCTCTATTCTCTTAGTTCTTTCTCTAGGCTTTAAATACAATTGGTCATACTTCCTGAGTTCTTTGCAAACTGTTTTTGTGTTTTCGGCCACCAAAAATCTCCTTCCATCTATAGCCGCATGCTGTAGTTATATCAGTGAAAGATCATAGCCAAAAGTTCAGTTTCCAGTCGGAAGCGAAAAGGAATAAACTAAGAGGGTACGCATATCGAGTTTCACCAAAAAATTTGTGGAACGCCCTATTGTCCGTATTTATATAATTTGTTAGATTTTTTTTTGTAGATCTTTATAACAAAAACGAATTTTACACATGTGAGAATAAGACCTACATAAGTGAATATATGTAAGCACATTAGGGTGGTCAAGTAAATTCGGAATATGTATACTCTCACCCCTAGGATTGTTCTATACCGAAAAAATATTCCCCTTCTTTTATTTTGAATTGAAAAATTATTTAGAGGTCGCTCAAATCTTTCCATGTAAATATTTTATTTGGTAAAACGTATTTCGGAGAAATAGTATACAATTCTTGAAAATATTTTTGGATCAGAAAACTCTGTTTCTCCTTAGAACACTTCCAACAATAATACCCAACTGTTTATTAAACAATTTTGTTAATAATAGCCATTTCTTATTAGTCCCCAAAAAACTCACACCAATGCAATGGGGCGACCCACAAAAATTGTTAGTATTAAAAAATGGTAAAATAAACAATTGGGTTTTATTAGTGGAACTCTGCTGAAGAGAAGCAAAGTTTTCCGATCAAAAAATTTGATTTTGAAGAATGCTATACCATTTCGATGATAAATTGTTTAGTACATGTAAAACTTTGAGAACTTTAAGTGACCTCTAAATACTTTTCTTATTTCAAACTAACAGAGGTACATTTTGTTTGGTCTTAGGGGCATTAGTGTTCGGAGTTTACTTTTTCACATGCATTTTGGAACCACCCTAATCCAATGAATGTCTGTATATTTATATATATAGATTAGAAAACAGCGCATGTGTGCATACATATAAGCATGTCTCTATGCAAAGCTGCTGTTCGCCAACAAATGTGTCATTCTAAAGAGCTTCCTTTGTCACAGCCAACCACAACCACTGCAGTGACGGAATCAAATTGAATTGTGGAAAAGCGACTGCTGTCCGTTACTAGCCATTCACAAGGTCCTTATGTACTCATACTTGCATATATACATATATCTTTATGTATGTATAGGTTTGTCTTGTAAAGATTCACTTACATCAAACCCATAAAATTGTAAACACTTGCAAAATTTTCAGATATTTCGATTTACTCGTAGTTTGGTTCATAGTCAATTTTTCAACTGCAAATGACACCACAACGGAATAACGAAATTACATTCCACTAAAAGTCGCTGTGACAGCTGTTACTACATTTACACGACAAATGGAAAAAGCAACGGCACAGTAATAGTCACATTCAGACTCAGAAACAGAGTCAGAGTCATTGGATAGCCAAACGTCACAGCAAATAGCAGAGTAATAGCAGCAAAAGCAACAAAAAATGTGAGTCGCACCACCAACTAATACAACAAAATCGAAATAATAACAACGCAAGTTCAAAACTCCATAAATGCGACAATTGTTAGTCGAACGAACTTAGTGGACGGACGTTGGGCAGCAGTTGTGGTTCAATAGTAAAGAGAGAATATTTGTGCAAATACTTTTACTATAGAGGGTTATCCATTTTGCATTTTCGAATGTAAACGTGAATAGAACACAGTTAGGATTAGCTTTTGTACAAAAATTATATTTTATTATAAATTTGCACACCGAGATACCTACATCATTCGCATAATAAGCACAGGAACAGTGCATGCACTGCGATCCCTAGGTCTATTGTGCATCAGCTCATCACAGCAATACATCTTGCCCTAAGAGCTCTATAAATTTAATAATATCTTCCGGGCGTCACATCTACCTTCCCCGCGAAACGGCCTTGCACTACAGGTTTAGGCGCAATGGTTTATCTATGGAGGAGAGTCACAAAGCCAGCTTGTGCAATTGACCTCTTAGACTCTCATGGCCCATCAAACAACTTGTAATAATGCTTAGCCTCACCTTACGGAGCTTTATGGGTAGCCTGTTTGTGTTTAGGTTGTACCCATGGTACTTCGCCAATGCAGTTCCCTTAGTTTGCTGTTTTCCTTTCTGTGTTTTTGGACCTACCTAAGGAAGGAACTAGCAACGCTAAAGACCTACCGGTTTTATGTGTGGCTCAAAGGTGGCCAAATTAAGCTAACCTACCTTAAGGAAGGACCCGGGTCCTATCGTGGTCGAGGCAGCAGCCATTCTGTCCAACTGACCAGCATCCTCATTTTCTTCGAATTAAATGATCCTTGGGACCAATTTCAGTTGGATTGCATTGTTATCAGCCAGGCCATTAAGCTTCTCAATACACTCCAAGACCAATGAGGATTGTACCTCGAATGGTGGTGAGGCTCTCTCACCTGGCCTGGCTGATAACAATGCGATCCAACTGAACTCATAGGTCGTACTATCACGGTGTACACCCATCTCAGGATCCTGTTTGCTGTATTTCGTAATCAATATGTCATCCGTGTGCCCTATATGTGTTATTGGCTTGAAGAACTCAGCGAGAGGGTAATCTTTCTTATTTACTTTCACACCTCAGGATTATAGGTCGGACTCTCCCGCATGATGTTTACACGGTGTGGAAGCAGCCACTAATCGCTCTGTGTATATGACACGCTGAAAATGTCTTTCGCTTTAGCTTCCTTAGGCGGATAAAAAAGTCAAGGCATCCTCGAACACAATGGAAGCACCAAATGTCTGCGATTGTTATTCTCGACAAAGAGCGACAAACGGTTTTGGTGCCAAATAAGAATAAGCAGTGATACCGATCTTATTGAAACTCAAACTGTAACCCAAAAAAAGTTAGCTATCGTACGACGGTGGCTTCGAAGAATTAAAAAATTCGTCAAAAAATTTAAAACACTTTCGGTTTTAAAGCCAAGTCGGCGAACTATCATTTGACAACTCTGCGGTTTCGTACCCGCAAAATGTATAACCCTGTATACGTACTATGTGGGCATGTATGTATGTAGTTCCATGGATGAGAGTTTGCCAGTAATAATGTTGTTTAATGATGGCAATAATATTGCCGCTACTGCCGAGTTGCCGAGTGTTGGAGGCGCTGGTGTTAGAGGTGTTGTTGTTGGCATTGTTGCTAATGTAAGCGCCAAGTTAATAAGGTGTAGACCATATTACCAACCACATAACTTTTCGCAATTATTCGGCACACACAGTAAAAGTGTCGAAGTGGTAAGGCCAAATTCAATAGAAGTGGCACGATGGCAGCCAATGTGACGACAGTCAGCCAACGCCACTTGCGCCACAAACTGCGCAAATTCATTAAATGGCTGTGAAGCGAATTATGGTCGCAGCTGCAATTGCAATGGACTGGGACTGGCAATGGCGGAGAAGTCAAAGTTCTTACAACAACTACTATGCACAAATGCACTTACAAAAATGCGCAACAGTGAACTCACACAAATGCTTGCTGGAACGTAAATGGCAGTGTGGCGGTTAAGAGTGTACTAAAATCCACACAAGTGCGACGGATGTGACAGCACTAAAGCGTACGCAAGCTTAGATATGCTTCCTTGATGACGGCATAAATTTTCTATTGTTTTGGCCTTGAGTGGCAACCAAAGTATGGCTGGTTGAAGACACCAAGGCGTACGTTTAAAAAAGTTAAATTATTGAAAGTGCGATAAGTAAAATGCTTCTTTAAACGCTTGTTGTATTTGGGATAATATCAAACAAAGTGCTTAACACTCGCAGCCCAAATATGATGGAGCCTGTTTAGGTAAATAACTGTTTAAAATGTGAGCTATTTTATTCTTACTAACTTTTAAGAATACTATTTAGCTCACTTTCGGGTTTTTTTATCGTCTGAGTAAAAATGATGATCCAAACGGTAGACTTAGATCGCGCCTTTGTGGACCCAAGGCGGCAGATCATAGAATCCCCCTTCAAACAAGGCGAGAGGCACTGGCGATTCAGCAAATACGAAACCCTTGACTCTCCATGCGACTCCGTAAATGGTTTGATCTAAATAGGCGGATTTCCCCCAGCCAGTAGAATCTAGTTTCGGCTTTGCGTTCGAAGAAAAAATAGCCGATTTGAAGCATCCAATCCCCCGATATACCGGCCGTACAGACAACAACCTTTTACCTTTGTTGATTGACGATTTCGTCTCCTCTGGGTTAGATGCCCGGGCGGCGTAAGTTTTGCGTATCGGCTGCAACAGTTTTCCGCCGCTCTAAACTTTATTTTGTTTCGCTTATTGTTTTTTTTTTTTTGCTGTTTGTTAAGTGTTTAATTTTTTATGGATCCTCAAACAGAGCCGTTAACCTCTGGTCGAGACTATGACAAGGGTATATACCAGCTTTTGTGGGGCCACATGCTCGATGCCGACCAGTGTAAAGCGTGAAGTCCGTCGGCCATTTAGCGTTACCAGGGGCGCATCGCGAGGAGAAGGTCCGCTCTGTACCTGAATGGGTTTGAAAAATCTTGACTTCTGAACTATTTTTAGCGGGGTTGCCACATGTTTAAAAAATAAAATTCAACTTAATTTATCAGTTAATTAAAATATGTGTCGCAATGTTAGACGAAGAATATTTAAGAATATCTTATCGCTAAACTTCTTTTGAAGAGGGGTGCCACCTGTGTCGAATATAATTAACTTTTACGCAAGTTATTTGAAATGTGAAGCTAAAGGNGCTCTGTACCTGAATGGGTTTGAAAAATCTTGACTTCTGAACTATTTTTATCGGGGTTGCCACATGTTTAAAAAATTAAATTCAACTTAATTTATCAGTTAATTAAAATATGTGTCGCAATGTTAGACGAAGAATATTTAAGAATATCTTAGCGCTAAACTTCTTTTGAACAGGGGTGCCACCTGTTTTAAAAGTCGAATATAATTAACTTTTACGCAAGTTATTTGAAATGTGAAGCTAAAGGGCGAACGGCGGTTGTATTTTTATGAGAAGCTGTTTTTCATGGCAGAAATAAAATCTTTTTTCTATATTTTTTGCGATATTGCCTTGACCAGGGTTTGAACTCAGGTGCTGCGCAGTGGAAGCACGCACTGCTTACCACTACACCACTCAGGTAGGTGTCGTAATTCACTTCCGAGTGAATTTAAACCAATTTTGCTTCGAACTCAAATTAAAATTTTTAGATGTTTACTCGAACATAAATTGTATTGTTGTATAAATAGTAAAAATAAAGGCTTTGACTTTTTGAAATTAGAAACTTTTTATCGGGTGATTTAAAATTTGGTAATATTAAAAACCTGCTATACGAAATGGGTGCACATATTTAGAAGAAATATGACACTCGAATCGCTTATGACTTACTATTGATGGTTCGAAAGTTTTGAAATTCTGTCTTGGGCATTTTAAAGCCGTGCGGGCTTACTGGAATATTATGTAATTTTTACGAGAATTCATCTATTTAAAATCATTGATTATACATATTTATACTTACATACAATGTATATTTTTTAAAACAATAACAACTTAAGATTTTAGAAAATTGAAGTCGAACAAATAATTTTTAAAATAAAAAAATGGTATGCAAGCAGATTGTACAGATCTACCCATCAGGTGGGCTTGCTAATATAGACTCAAACGCTATCGAAGGATACTATTTCTTATGTGCAAGTCAATCAGTCTTTCAGGGGTATTTACTAGGAAACAAAAGAAAGCGATTGATCTGAAATTCTTCAGACACGCGTAAGAGCCCTCTTCCAGCTTTGGGAATAAACGATGCTCTCATAACTCTCCGACTTCTCAGGATGTAACAAGGGTTTATGGAGCTTGCCTTTGCATTAGTGCAGGAATAATGCGGAATAATCCTGTTCGTGATTAACTGTTCACCCAGCTTAGCTTCTCTGCGTAATTATTGAAAGGTGTGGAAATGTCTGCGCTTTATAAACTAAAGAAACCTCTATTAACTGCTTTATTGATGCAATTTACCGACTGACAGCAAATTAAAGCACCAAGCCGTTTGAGAAGGATCGCCGCAAGCAATTGCAAAGAATTTTAAATACTTGACATCCATTTTCCGGTGGATGACTAAGTAAATTTAGATACTCACATACTTACATATATATGTACATACATCGTACATAGTTGTAGACTATGCAAATGTTAGTTTTAAGCATGCATACTAAAATAAAAGTTAGGAAAACGAGTTGTACGCCTATGCATTTACTTACATACATGAGAAACCACACAAAATTTGGTCACACACTCGTCCATACATACATATGTAATATTAAGTATGCATGTGAAAATATGTTGCCTCAAAAGTTAGTTAGTCGATTTGTTTTTCTAGTCATTGCGGTGCTTAAGTGTCGCAAACTTTTGCATATGCAACGGCGCATAGGCCGCCACGAGCCTACATACATACATAAGTGATTTTAATATTTTACACATCAGAGCAATTGCATTAGGTAGGAGTTGTACACACACATTCGCCAAATTTCGATACTCCTGCCGAAATGTGTTCATTAGGGTGGTCTATAAAAAGTGAAGTCGGAGTTTTAATGCCCTCATCACAGGATTGTTCTACACCAGAAAAATATACCCCTATTTTTTTATAACGACATTAAAAAATAATTAGAGGTCGCTCAAAGCACTCAAAGTTGTCCATGTATTTTATATGCGACAAAAAATTTTAGAATATCAAAATTTTTCGATCGGAAAACTCTGTTTCTCTTTCGAAGTCTTCCAATAGCAATACCCAATTGTTTATTTAAGCATTTATAATACTAACTATTTTTTATAGATCCACAAAAAACCCAAAAAAATGCAATTGAGGACCCATAAAAAGTCCGTTGGTATTAATAACTGATAAAATAAACAATTAGGTATTATTTTTGGTAGTCTTCTAAAGAGAAGCAGACTTTTCCGATCGAAAAAAATTGATTTTCAATAATTGTATACCATTCCTCGAAAATTTTTTTTCAAATAAAATACATGGAAAATTTTCAGCGATTTGAGCGTCCTTTAAATATTTTTCTCATTTCGAAATAAAAAATAAGGGGTATATTTTTCCAATAGAGAACAATCCCTGAGGTATGAGCGCTAAAATTCGGACTTTCCTTATTTCACATGCATCTGTCGACTACCCTAGTGCTCATACGTATATTTATACACAAGCAGCCTCTACAAAACTTTGTCCGCTCAATGACATGGATCGGCACTCAAAATTGTACAAAGTCTTCGCTTTTTTTTTTTGTGTGTGTGCACTCCCTCTGCACAGCAAACACCTTTTGTATGCATTTGTTCACCTTCTAGCAGATAAATAACGGTATTTCGCCCAAAAGCAAACACACTCACAGTTTATTGCCTCAGTGACAGCAAAGCTATGCGGCTATGTGGCTTTAAACTCGCCTATAGTCGCCCCACCGAGAGGCTAGGCTAGGCTAGACATGTGCATGCTTGCTTGCTTGCTAGCGCCTATAGTCAACTACACTTTGTGNCGTTGGTATTAATAACTGATAAAATAAACAATTAGGTATTATTTTTGGTAGTCTTCTAAAGAGAAGCAGACTTTTCCGATCGAAAAAAATTGATTTTCAATAATTGTATACCATTCCTCGAAAATTTTTTTTCAAATAAAATACATGGAAAATTTTCAGCGATTTGAGCGTCCTTTAAATATTTTTCTCATTTCGAAATAAAAAATAAGGGGTATATTTTTCCAATAGAGAACAATCCCTGAGGTATGAGCACTAAAATTCAGACTTTCCTTATTTCACAAGCATCTTTCGACTACCCTAGTGTTCATAGGTATATTCACACGCAAGCAGCCTCTACAAAACTTTGTCCGCTCAATGACATGGATCGGCACTCAAAATTGTACAAAGTCTTCGCTTTTTTTTTTTGTGTGTGTGCACTCCCTCTGCACAGCAAACACCTTTTGTATGCATTTGTTCACCTTCTAGCAGATAAATAACGGTATTTCGCCCAAAAGCAAACACACTCACAGTTTATTGCCTCAGTGACAGCAAAGCTATGCGGCTATGTGGCTTTAAACTCGCCTATAGTCGCCCCACCGAGAGGCTAGGCTAGGCTAGACATGTGCATGCTTGCTTGCTTGCTAGCGCCTATAGTCAACTACACTTTGTGGGCTGCTCGTCTCTTTCGAAATTTTCACACTTACCGCCTTTTGATAAACGTTTTACCTTTCATGTGTATACAGCTTCGCCATCCGCCTTTGGCTCATTTTTTTTCTTTGCTATTTTATATAATATTTTTATAGGTTATGAAATCATCAGTACGCTTGTCGTGCTTGTCATCGTCTATGTCGTTGTGCCTGCCATTTGCCCGCTGTCGCAGTCCCGCACGTTGAGTTTACTGAGCATTAACAACACCGGCAACAGCTCAGTTTCCAGTTTCGCCATCATTCAAAGGCGCCTGACGGCGGCGACACTATCGTCGTCATCTTGTCATAATGCAACCACTTTGTACACCACCGCCAACCGACACAGGGCACAGTGCACAGGGACGATGGCAACCACTCTGGCTCTAACCACTGCCAAAAGTTACGAATTCTGAATTGATCGCATGCGACAAGAATCACTTGGAGAATGCTTTTCTTTTTGATTTCCTGCCTCCGGTTGCCTGCTTACACAATCAACTGCATCATAGCTGCATCGTTAGCGTTTTTATTATTTTTATTGTAGTTGTTTTTCTTGTTCAATGGAATTAAATCAAATTGTTCGGAAGCTATAAAAGGGAATTGCTCGAAAGCATTCGAGTGATGGCGCGCCGAAGTTGGCGAGTAAGCGGTAAGGCAACCGAAAAATTTTGGAATGCCATAAAGTGCGCTCGCATGTGAAAAAAAAAACCGGTGTAAAAGTGTTGGAGCTTGATGTTAAGAAGCCCAACAGCGCACAGGTGCTCAAGTGCATAGCCATAAATGTAACTAAGGGCGTAGAAACTTTCAAGTATAAATGCGTTCATATAGTACATATGCATGTATGGGTGTGTGTGTAACTGCACTGTAAGAAGAATTCGGTGAGCCGCGTACGGTGCGCTCACGTTTCTAACCACAACCAATGAAAAAAGTCACAGCTGCCTATTTTCAAGGATTGTTAGACAAAAAAAAAAATTCTGGCTTAGAAACGAGCACAACAAAAATAAATATATATCTTAAAAATAGTTGTCAGTGACGGCGGCAACGTGGTTCGGAAACTTTCCGATCTCGATCTAAAGCTCGTTACCAGCGGAGCGAAAGCTATGCGTTTGCGCCCACTGCATAAAGAGGTAGACTGGAGACCGGGCCTCGCCAGCAACCCAACAAAAAGTAGTCGGTAGATTTAGAAATATGTCAGCAAAAAAATATATGCGTATGTATATTTCGTAATATAGTTCCGGTGACCATCCGTCCTGTTTATAGAAGACAGTCCTCTGTTTTGACCCATTGTATTGGCAATTTATTTATTTTATACGGGATGCCAAATGTTCTGTATTTCTCCTCTGAATGCCTGTGTTTCGATTCGTGGAATACATACAGTGAGCAAAATATATATTAGAACTCGACATTCTAGCAAGGTTTGGCTATTTTTATGAAAGCAAAGCTCTTTTCCTAACAAAAACCAAATAATACTGTTTAGGCGCGACTGCTACCCACAGGCGCCTAAATTCATGCTATGTGCTGCTGCTTGTGGAAAAATGTTCTTCATTAAATTAGTGAAAGTTTTGTACATACACTTCTCAACTGCCATGTAATAAAACTTTCTTAAGTTATAATTTTATGGCAGTTCAAAGTATGCTCAGCCTGGTCTGATGCATCCTCCGGACAACTATCCGGAGCATATTTTTGCTCCAATAAATATTTTTTTTATATAAATACATACCTGCAAACATACTGGTCTCTACTGAGTTATTCAAATACATACCAAATTTCTGACTTTGTGCAAAAACTATAAAAATCAATTCTGCAGTGTTTCACCAAAATTTCAAACTTTTTAATTAGAATCTTTAGAAATAAATTTGGTTTGCACTTCCGTACCTCAATAAAATTAAGTATAATAACGTGCTGCTAATTTGCTTATCTTTTAAAAAAAAAATGGCCGAACATACTTACCTACTTTGTATGAGAAAGATGCGCAACATCGTCATCAAAGCAAATTGTCAAAAATTAATGGTAAAAGCCTGATTATGGCAACTTAACTTAACTTAACGGAACGTAGAACTTAGAAAATCAAAATTAAACAGATTTCGACGTGGCATTAAGTTTCGGCTGTTGAATTATAAGCAACACCCATTTAACAGAATTTTTAAGAGAGAGCCGTAAGTTACGTTAAGTTGCCATAATCAGACCATAAGTCTTAGCGATTTCGAAATCTCACTTTATTATACTAAAATGAAAGGTTTTTTTAAACAAATTTTTCTGTGTAAAAATCTCAGGAAAACTTCCTACAAATTTTGATGTTACTACAAGGATGCTATTTCACGGCTAATACATCTAGGGTCATTGAAGAAGGTAAGTAAGTTTTAGTGGAAAAAATTTGCAAAAATATTTTTGGTCCCGTATTCGGGCCCATAAATAGGGTCACTGTAAATATAATATAAATATGTATGTACCTTCTCAATTCCCAAGACTGAAGCTAAAATTAAGTTTATAATTAAAATTAAAAATGTCACAGGCTTGTTAATTTTAAAATTTTATTGTATATTGAATAATTGTATTAGCCGTAGGCTATTTGTTAATAAGTAAAATTTAAGTACGCAGCTGACAGCGATTTGAAAACGTCAAAGATGAGAGGGAAAACTACTTTGACATTAGATTCAAAGAAACAATTTTTGGATTTCAACTCAGAGCTCCATAATACGTACATATACAAAACTGAATCTCAAGTTGATTTCATCCGAATTGATGTAAGTCGGCGTGATCGGGTATATGGTGGATATATGATATAGTGGCCCGAAAAAATTTGGGTACGTCATCTCAAAACTCCATAATAAATTTCTAAAGCGAATATCGGGCTTATATCTTCATATTTAGATTTTATGAAAAAACAATAAATTTTTCGCCTTAATAAAGCGCCTTTCGGGGTTTGGGGCAGATTTTAGGTTCGGAAGGAACCGTCTTCGATTATTTTGAAATGTGTTTTCTGTTTTTTGAGAGCATTTTTCGGTTCTTCTGAAACCGTGTTTCATTTTTTTTTTTTTTTTTTAATTCAGTTTCGGTTCCGTTACACCCGTTTTTCTATTCTTGTAAGAACCGGACTGATCGGTTCTCTAAAGGACCCGATCCTCCAGTGTCGGTTCCTCGGTGCTGTGCATGCCTAGTGGACATATTTAATGGAGTATTATATCAGTATAGCAGTATATCATTATAAAGAAGGTATCGCAATACATATATCAATTTAACGTTAGAAAACACTAAATCAATAGATCAGTAATTACAATGTAGCATTTTGACAGTAAAACATCATTACGATTAGTAAAATCGAAAAAAATAATTTTGAAACTGTAATTGATATTTTGGTATAAGAGTATTCATTTTAACCAACGCTTGATATATATCATTCATCTGTAAGTGACGGAAACTCATACACCGTACTTACGTTGCTAGAAACCCTCTCACCATGCCCTCGATTTTGTTTGCTGTAAGGTTCTGTGCTACATCTTCAGAAGCAACTACTGAAGGCCACGACGAGTAGCGTGCGAATTTTACGGTTTTCAGCAGTTGCACTAAAGTATTCTTTTTTGTTGTGGCGGTGCTTTGCTTTTTGACTGCAGTTTTTTTTTTTACGCCACATCTGCCATTATAATGCCTAAGTTGCACTTAAAAGTTCTTTGATGTAGGACATACTCGTACATTTAAGTTTGCCGGTATGTACGTAATATGCATTTGTGAACATAAAAACACATTTCAGTTGTGAAGGAATCTTCGTGTCTTTAAACATACATAAGTCCATGTGTATTTATACGCGTATATGCATACCATCGCGTAAACAAGTATTAAAATTGTGTACATATATCTGCATTTTTGGTAAAAAAAAAACACATGTTTTCAAAGGTTCATTTATATGGTGAAATATTTTTATGTAAAATATATGATGTTATTCGGGCGTATTCTGCAAATCCTACGACTTGAAATCGGCGAATCACGAGTGTACATATCGATGGCTGAGTGGAAGATCGACCTATCTCGGCAGCCAGTTCGAAAACGCTCTATCTCAAAAAACTTTTCCAGAACGCCCTATTTCAGAATTCGTTTCAAAAACGCCCTATCTCAGCTGCCGATTCAAAAACGCCCTATATCAGCATATTTTCAATACATTTTGAAGTGAGATAGGGCATTTTTGAACCGAATTTTGAGATAGGGTGTTTTTCAATAAAATTCTGAAATATGGCGTTCTTCAAAAGTTTTTTCAGATAGAGCGTTTTCGAACTGGCAGCCGAGATAGGTCGATCTTCCACTCAGCCATCGATATATTACGTACAACATGGGTCCTAGAACACTACCTTGAGGAACACCTGCATGCAAAGGGTGACTTTCCATTCTAAAGGAATTCTGTCTGACTCTGAAGTTTCTTCCCAGCAGAAAGCTTTCCAAAATTGCATGCGTATTTATGAGGAGGGAAACCTTTAGTTTGTATATAAGGCCTTCATGTCTGACTTTGTCAAAAGCTTGAGAAATGTCCCTAAAAATACACCGGTGCAGTATTGCTTCCCTTCGAAAGCTTTTATAATACATAATGTGGTGGTATTGTTTGGTTACCTGTGAGTGAAGGTTGTTTTTTTTTCAAAAGAAGTTTTTCAAAAATTTTGGAAAATCTAGAAATCAAGTTAATGCGTCTATATGAATTTACTACTTATGGATCTTTGCCTGGCTTTGGTATCAAGCAAGCAAAATAGAATTGATGCGCACTAGTTATGGTTCTAAATTTTCTAGCACCAAACCATTTCGACGCTGGTACGTTTTCCCACTGGGTTTTCTTTTCTGTTTTTCTTAACATATTCGTATATACGTATGTATTTATGTATATCTGAACGTGCCCAAAAAAAAACAAAAACCCAATTCACAACTATGCATCTTGATTGATTTTTTAATGAAAAATAGAAAATTCCAACTTGCAAAGGGTTAAAATTTAATCACTTTTTGACATTATAGTCGGTGTTCAGAAGAGAGAAATGTCGAAATCACTGCTACTCTTTTGAATATGCCTTGAATTGTACAATACCTACTTTTCCATCATTCATGCCACTCGTCATTGACAAATTTATAATTAATCATATTATATGACCCAATTGATTAATTATTTATCTTGCACTCTTTGTGTAAATCTTTTTTGTCGCCCCTCTTTAACCACAAATTAATTGTCACTTATATAACAATTTGCGGTTATTTACTTTCAATGAAATTGTTAGCCCATCGATTTTAATTGCGTCTATTAAATTTAATTTTCTCACGCACACCTAACAACATCGCCTATAATTCACTTAAGTAAATCACACACACACACACACACACACACGCATGCCCACATGCAGATTTCGTTAGCCAAACTACGCCTAAACACATATGGTCACCACCTACTAATATACTCCTACTCCTACTCCTACTAATTATCCTCGCACTTGTTGTTGGTCTCAAAGCAAAAGCAACAAATTGCTAGCAGTCAGCAATTCCATTCAAACACAAATACAGGCAATTAATTTGCACACCCACAATGACATGGCAACCTAATAATTCTTGTTGGCACAGCATTACTTATTTCCTGTGAAGCGCTCAATGGCATAGCACTCAATTCATTTGCCCACACAAACACAAATACACATATGTGCATATTATTGTGGAAAGCATTACAGTTGCGAGTAAAATAAGAGCAGTGAAATTCAAAATGCTATAAAAATAAATTTTGTTCACGCCTTGTATGAAAGAAAATGCGCAATATCCTCGACAAAAACGGTAATTTTCAGCGTCTTTAAACTAAAATTTAATAAGCTAAAAATCTGCATACTCCAAATCTTTATAAGAAATCGAATTAAAAAATCGAAATATTGACAAACATTTTTTAAAGTTTAATTAATTTTTGTGAACTTTGGCCAAGTTTTTAAACTTTTATTTACGCCGTTTCTTAAACGATCGACCCATATTTTAAACGAAAATTATTAACAATAAATAAATAAACATAAGTTACCAGCAGCATCATTTTGAATTTCACTGCTATTTTTTTACTCGCAGCTAGCATTGCCCGCCCAAAATACAGCCAAATCAATTTCGACACCCTGTGATAAAACGTATTACAAGTTATTTAGCTATTTACAAACTGATACATCCAATAATATGGAACGGCATATCATCCAAAGCCAGTATACAGCACACACCAAGGCACACAGCAAACGGACATGGCGAGTGCAAGCGAGCGGAATGGATGCGAAAATTAGAAATTGGCCTAGCTGCAATAATTTGTGGAAAATTTTAGAGCCAAAAATTAAATTGTCACATTCGTGTTGTTGTTGTTTGCTTGCAGCTGCTTATAGAGGGCGGAGTGAAGTTAAATAACAAATTCATGGAAAAATTCTCGAATACATTGGCAATCGAAAAAACTTGCTTGGCATCACTGAAGTCTAACCGTAGCAGCCAAGGCCACTGCAGAGGAAGCCGGCATGTAAGCACATACATATGTATACATAGTATACTATACGTTAGAGACAAAGCGAAAATCGACAATACTTGTAGCATACATGGCCATTTCAACTTAATTGCCAATGAAATGCACAAATTCGATACGATGTTTTGGGTTGAACTTGCAACATAGCAAGAGCCCCTAGCTAGAAGAAGCCAGGCGCCTGCGAGCAAAGCAAGTTAAATACTTTCAAATACATAAATACTCTACATCCGTTGTCCACCTATTTACTACCTCTACTCCGCCTGGAGCACATCTCATCAACAAACACCCTTGCCAAATGTGTACTTTGCGACTTCTTGGGCTGCTTCACACTTGACTGCTTCTGTTTGTTTTGGTGGTTTTTGTGGCGAAACAAATTTCCGGTGACATAAACTTAATTAGCTTTTTTGCTGTTTTTGTCTATCGTATGTTTATTAATGACGTGTGACATGAGTGCCAAAGCTTTTATTGTAGTCGATGCCATTGACGTTTGTGCACATAAACATATGTATATATGTATGTACGTGCCTGTAGATCAATAATTAGTTCATAGTATGAACCGAAAGACGTGATATAGAGCAGTATGGGAGAGCGATAAATGCTCTGAAAAGTTTGAGGCATATGCAAATTTTAAACTCTGAATACATATGGGCCAACGTCAAGTAGTATTACATCGCATTCTTCTTACCAGTGTTCGCCCAGCACTTGAAATTCAACCATTAAAATGAAGGAGAGTTGAGGTGAGTTCAGCTGAGTTGGGTTAAGGTAAGTTAAATCGAAGTAAAGTGAGTTCAGGTGAGGTGAGATTAGATAAATTATAATGAGTCAGGGTGAGTTGAGCTTCGGTGAGTTAAGTTGAAATGAAATATCATAAGTTAGGGGAGGGTAGAATAGAGGTGAGTTGAAGTGACGTGAGGTGAATTGAGTTGAGATAAAGTCACGTGAATTGGGTTGAGGTGAGTCAGGGTGAATTGAAGTGAACCGAGAGGAGTTGATGTGAGGTTAGTTGAGGGGAGATGGGGAGATCGCCAGTCGCGACAATTCTGTATATATTTTTATGAAAAATGTTCCCGCTGATTCTGAATACGAAATTAGAAAACAAGAAAGTAGAAAAGTTTTTGAGATTTAGCCAAATTTCGAGTTTTTGGGATTTGAACAAAAGCGCACTGACTTACGTGCACTTTTCTTTGGATGTAGTTTAAATATGCTTTCGTATGCGTCAACATGATTATCCAACTGAATAAGCTATTTATGAGCTATACACATGTGTGTGGTAAAATAAATTTTTTTTTTTAAACCTTTTTTAAAGTTATGCAAACTTGTCGATAAATCAATGTATAGCTCCTGAATTTCTTATCTAGTTATATAATCTTGTTGAAGCAATTGATAGAGACGCGAAGACATACTTTGTCTTGTTTTCGTACACCGCAGACCAACCTATTTCAAATGATTTTCACCAAAAGGTCACATTGTTAGAGTTCATTGAATGACTGTACATATCCGCTTATTATTTCACTCTCTCCAGTACGTTCTTCTTTTATTGTGCAAGCCAGTAGCTAACAGAAAGACAAAAGCTCTACTAAAATACATAGGTACATGCATACATACATACTTATTTACCGGAGATATAATTACACAAAATCAAATCTTCAATAGTATTGCGTTGTGCTTTAACACAATTTCCCAATCAAAATCCTAAACTTGATTTGCTGTTAATAAATCGACAAATAAAATCCCAAAGAACTGACAACACACACTTACACTCGCGCAAGGTTAACAGACTAAAGCCACGTTTTTTTTTTAAATTTGAATGCTTTAATCCTAAAGGTTTTCCATACAAGCAATATAAGGTGAGAAAAATTGTATGTAAGTGAATAGTGTTAAGTATATCGTAGCAACTATCGAATACCGATTTTCATGCAATTGCTTACGGCTCATAGTAATTGCTTTTATAAATACATACTGTTGAAAAAAAGTTTTAAAATACATACTATTCCAATTCGTCACGAAGGTGCTTGTGTAGTACGAGTATTGTATCCAAAAATTATTATAGCTCACCACGCTGGAGTAAATCTTGAACTAAGTACCTAACGTAAAAAATATTGGATGCAGAATAAGTACGACTTAGCGAATTTCCGCATATCTTTACTAAATACTCACTTCGAGAATTTCAGCTTTTCTCAGCTATGTACAGAATCCGAAAATAATTCCTCAACTAATTCCCTAACGGATAAAAGTTAACTGTCTTGTTCGGAAAAATATACCGATTATCACTCAATTCGAGCGGAAACATTTTAAATTAATTAAATTTAACGATTCGTTTTATTATTTCTCTGAAAATTAACAGAAAACAATGTTACTCATACGTCATGTATACCCGCATTTGTTCAAACTTAATAGTGAAATGGTAACAATTGATTTCGGTAAGTTATTGCTCGCAGCGAAGTCATCTTGTGGAACTTAGATATTTTCCTTCCCCTATCTCACCCCAAATTATTGAAAAAAAGTGGTGAAATTATTCTTCCTCTTCCTCATCCCGACAACTTCTGCTGAGGGTGCTTGTTTATATGTGCCATTGATGGGCCATTGGTGGCATAGCTTAGTGCCCTATGTTTCGTCTGTAGTTTATTATTCAGTAAATTATTAATATACCGAAACTTGTGATGTGGATGTACACCGCTATTAAAAGGCCGATCCTTATCTGCGGCGCCCTAGTTTGGTGGCTAGTTTTAAGTAGACAGTACAATGTCAATAGACTAAGTAGCTTACAAAGAGCGGCTTGTTCGCGGATAACTGGGGCATTGAGATCCTGCCTTTCAGAAGCAATGAATGTCGTCCTCAATATGATTCCGATTGATTTATGCCTAAAGGATAACGCGATATACTCAACACTAAGCCACAGGGAGTCCGGGTTGTGGAAAACGAAGACCTTTAGGCATAGCTCAATCTTAAGTATTGGTCCGATATAAAATAAAACCACGGAATACATGGTATCGAGCCAGGTATGGTTTCCATCCAGAAAAGAACGCAGAAGGGGCCAACCAAATGATAGGAATGCTATAATTGCTCCCTTCGATATCTACATAAGTATATCCAGAACCCCGGCAAAGAGAGGTTTTTAGGGGACTCAGCGAGGCTAGCAATGCAAGGCGTTTCCGAACTATTTTCAGCTTTACTACCTTGTATTTAACATAACGGTTTCAGTACAGCCTGGCTATTAGCGAATATATTGTCGTTTTCTGAGACAGACATACTACTCCGTATAACACAAACTGCCTTCTCTAAGCCAAAGGTCTACGCCTGAGAGAACCTGCAGTTTTCAGGCAGGCGAGATGATTGCCTTATCTGCAAAAATTTTCGGGAAGTTTGTATAATATTAATGCTTTCTAACAATTCATTTAACACCAAGAGGCACAGTGGAGATCCCCTTGTTGTTTTTAATCACGGATTTGGTGCCTATAATTGCGTTAATTACTCTACTTCACTTAGCATCGAGTCGATCCACGCCCTAGTATACCAAGGGCTGAAGGCCGTATCTCTCCAGGTGCTATTAATTGATTCCATTTCGACGTTGTTGAAAGCTACCGCAACATCTAAGAAGCTGGCTGACTATATACCAGTGACCTTTCAATAGTACCGACCACTGCGTGGAGGCCGCTATCGACCGATCTGCCTTTACGAGGTTATTACATTTGCAGCGTCCTTTCGAATTTCAAATATGAGAGGTCGAAGTAAAGACCTCGGCCGTGTTCGAGTTTTCGAGAGTGCACTGTATATCGATAAAGCTATCGGCTACATAATCCAAATATGGCTAATGCTATGCTGATAGCATAGATATTTGGATGCCAACTATATATATATGTATGCCGATAAATTCATCGATTTGTATAAGAATAATTAAATTGTAGTTAGATAAAGCAAATACATTCATAACAATAAATCTTCGCTGACTTATGTTATAGATGTGTGTGTGTGTGTGTGTTTGTGTGTATTCCTTCTACTGCCACAAATGCTCGTGGCAAACAAAAGTTTCGAAACAAAATTATTAAACTGGCAGACAACAACAAAACCAACAGACATTCTCCGAGGCACAACGCTACGCTCACCTGCCGCAAATGCCGCACAAACAAAGCTAATGATCTCTCCTGAGAACTGAAAATTCAATGCTGACTAAGAGTAAGCATTGAACAACCTTGCAGAAACCAAAGCCTCAGCTTAAAGCAATCTTAAATAGCTGACAAGACGCAAACACTGCCCGGCAACAACAACAAAAAAAAACATAGCTAAGTGTCTTGCGCCAAGCATGTGGGAATAGCCTGCGGCTAGTGGAAACTTGACTAAAAGTGAAATCAAATTGATGCTAACTAGTGATTTTTGCCTCTCTCTCCTTGTTGCTCTTGCCCGACTATCGGAAGTTGCACACTCCTCTTATTCTTTGCTCTGCTGCTTGGTTGCGGTTAGTTTCTTGACTGCAGCCAAGACGTTATGACCATCATAATACTTCATAGATATTTACTAAATACATACATATGTATGTATGTATGTACTTCAGTTGTTCTTGGTCAGATAAAAAGTTGAAACAATGAATCCACTTGACTGTTAGTTATTGAATGAAGTTTTCTTCGCTTCTCTATGTCGAGATTATGAATGTATGTTATGTGCTTAAGAGGGTTATTTACAAAAACATATATGTGTATGTTGGTTTAAAATCGAGTTATGTCTAATGAAAATTAAATAAAAGCTTTCCGCACGGCCGTCAACGTACCCGGAAGTGTGGCACTTTTGCGCATTTCACATATTTTCTATTCTATTCTTCGTAACTGAGCGGGTCTTTGGAGAATCAGAATTAATATCGCCCCTTTAATAACAAAGTTATTGGAAAATATAATCAAAGTTTCATTGAAATGGATATGTGTGTATTTGTACACATTAGGGCGGTCCAAAAATGCATGCGGGGAAAAGTAAAGTCGGAATTTTTATGCTCTCACCCCCTCGGATCCTTCTATACCGAGAAATATACCTATATTTTTTTTTATTTTGAAATCGAAAAAATATTTGTAGGTCGCTCAAAGCGCTCAGAATTTACCATGTACTTTATATGAGGAAAAAACACTTTTCGTAGAAATGATATAGGATTCTTAGAAGTCAATACTTTTCGATCGGAAAAATGTTTTCTCTGCATGTGATTCCCAATAATAATTTCCAATTGTTGATTTAGCCATTTTTTTATAAAAATTATAGTTTATAGGTCCGCCAAAAACCCGTAAAAATTCAGAAAAATGCAATGGGGGTGCGTGCCAATAAAATATCGTTGGTATTAAAAAAGGGTTAAATAAAAAATTGGGTATTACTACTATACCATTTCTACGAAAAGTGGGTTTCCCCATATAAATTACATGGACAACTTTGGACGCTTTTTTGATTCCAAAATAAAAAATAGCGGTATACT
>NW_016164741.1:11980-30195 GCF_001687245.7 Rhagoletis zephyria | reverse complement strand
TGAAAAAATTAAATTAGGTGCTAGAGCACTTAACGTTGCGACTGCAAGTGTTGCATGCTGATGAAGTTGCGACTATTGCCGCTGGCCAAGCGCTCGAGCGCGCCTTAAGTGTGTGTGTAGCGCAGCCAGTACTCAAAGAATCGACGCTGCCGCAAGAAAAGTTACGGGTTTTTATTTAATAAGAAAAAAACATATATATACAGAAAGACTTAACATTAAGAAAAAATAAAAATATATGAAATTTACACTTTCCACTTGCAGCGCGCGCCCGCAACGCATCACAAAGTCAAACAGTTAGCGCGTTCGTCCGTTGCACAAATTGGGGAAAGGCTGACTGGGCTCGCTGGCTGACTTGGTTGGTTGGCCTGGGTGCAAATTAAAAAGAAAACGCAAAAAAAAAGAAAGCAAAAGCCTCCTCAAAAACTCGCGCGCGTCACAAGGATCCACTTTTCACGCCACGCCACACTGGACGCACAAGTGACTTGCGTGAGTGCGCGCGCGCTTGAGAAGAGAACGCGGCGGCGCTACTCGTGTAGGTGGTCGCTCTAACGTGGTTGGGCGCGCGCGCAATCTAAAGTGCATTGCTTGGGCATGAGACGTACGCAATTAAAATATCCTCGCTTCGTAACCAAACATTCAAGAGGCCATGAAAACTCTTCTTATTTGCCGCTGACGGCTCACGGCTGACTGCTAGGTGTTAGATTTTGAGCTGTGATTTCGATTTCGGTGCAATTGCTGCAAATTAACACACAGACGCTGAGCGCTGTAACGGTGCTTGAGCGAGCGCACACAGGAAGCACAGGTACCGCCAGGAAGAGTGCCGTCGCTAAGGTAGTGAGCGTGAACGCTGAAGATGAATTTTGAAGGACTGAAGCATACTTTAGGCACATACGCCTGAAAGCATTAGGTTAGGTGGGGCGCTTGGTGCCAGCGGTGAGAGTTGGGAGACAAAGTCATCGGTGAGTTGCAAAGAGTTACTTTGCTACATTTGAAAAAAAATAAATACTAAATATATTTTACTTCACAGGACTACGGGCGCATTGGTGCGTTGAGCGTGAACGAAACGACAGTAAAAAATAAATCAAATAATAATAAAAAATAAAACAAAGCAAATACTTGGAAAACTTCAAGGAGAACAACGGCTATGGAGTTTGCTGCCAACTTATGTAGCTGGCAGGGAGTGGTCTGAAAATTCGAAAAAATTTGAAACTCTTTAAAATGAAATACAAACGCTAAGTGGAAGGACGTTCGCCGCAACCCTAAACTCCAGTGAAGAAGCACTACATACAGATGCAGGCATACTTATAGCGCTAACTTGCAACATGAGCCAGCGCAAATAGTTATTTGTGCAAATAAAATTTTAAAGTGCTTGACTGCTATAAAAAGTGGAATGAGTTAATTGAAAGAAAAATTACAAAAACGAAACCCAAATCTAAATACGGCCAACAGCTCATCGTATACCCAACAGACGAGAGAGGAATACGGCTAGATAAGTTGATGAAAAACTAGTCGGAATGCTGCGGAGTACAGATCGTTTTAGTCGAAATGAAATTACGCCACCAAGACCAACAGAATGGTGTTCATATAAGAAGTCAGAAAAATTCACTAAAAAAATTCTTGTCCTGTACACCAGAAGTCAAGGGTCCTTTCTGTGGGATGTACATACATGCATATAAATTACCTCTCCTTAACTGGATGCCTGAGGGTCTTTTTATGTCTAAAAAGAGCTTTTTTTTGATAAGTGTGTTTGTCTAGTTTCAAAGTGTCTAAGATTGCATCCAAAAAGCCATAATTATTCTTCGATTCCTCCAACCGGATTCCCCTTAAAGTTAGCTGCGGTTTTTCTCCTTCCAAATGTCAAAATTACACAGGGTTGTATTCAAACATAAAATATTTTAAAAGTATTAATTGTTTTTACAAGATATATGTTGCTTTTTACAACAATAAAATTGAAAAATTAAAAGAAAAAAATTCAATAAAAAAGCAAAATATAAAATAAGTTCCTGAAAATTAAACTATAAAAAAAAATATTTTTCTTTTCAAAACCAAAAAAAAAACTAAAGATAAAAAAAAAATATTAAAAAAGGTAGGTTAGGTTAGGGGATTCACTTAGACATTAATTAGATTGTCCATTGTGTTACCACATTACACAGGTTCTTTGAAAGGCAACTAAGATATTCTGTGTTAAAAACTAAGAGAAGCGCTGGGTGCTTAGAACAAAATTCCGCAGGCAGCTGATGATTAGTCTTGCGAATGCCGGGATGAATCCACCTCATCTTCCAAACAGCTGTGGCAATAGGGATCTGTGACGATATTAAGTCGCACCGCGTGGGTTCCTAAAGGACAATGTCCGGTCAGTACATCTGTGAGAATCGAGAGGTGGCGTTTAGCCAGCTGCAGAAGCTCCCTTGATCGCCCGCGGTCGACAACCGGCCAGAAAGACCTTGCAACTTTGCATGTGAGGGTTTTCGCCCAGCGCTCGCTGAGCCGACTGTGAGCCCATCTGCCCAGAAGCTGGCCACAGGTTGCCAACAGAATGGCCACGAGGGTTTCCTGTCTAGCCAATTTATCAGCCCTGCAATTTCCAGTTATGTAACTGTGTCTTGGTACTCAATTCAGCTTGATTTGAAATTATTCCGAGGCACTTGAGAGAGAGGTCAGGCATTCCCCGAAAAGTTTCGATCGTACCATAAGCGATCCCAGCGCTTTCGCGAGTTCCCGATAATAGACCCCTCCTCTGACTCTCCCGTCCAGCTTCGATCCGTCCGTGAATATGTTTATTGGACCCCTATTCCAGAGACTGCCATTCTCGCATTCGCTCCTTGGAGGAATGTGTGTGGAGAAGGATGCGTTTGGGGCCAGCCTTGGAATAAGCCGGTCCAATTCTTCCGGTAGGAAGTCAAAACTTTTGAGAATCGTCGAGTGGCCGTGTGCTGTGTTCAAACAGAACCCAGAGTTTTTGAGCCTAATGGCTGAGCGAACCTCTGCTACTTTTCTCGCGATGTCAACAGGTGCGACGCTGAGTATAGCACTAGAGTTGGAGTGGTCCGCAGCGCCCCGCTGATTCCAACGAGGGCTGCCCTTGCACGCGCTCTGGCTTCCTAACAAGAGTAGACTTTTCCAGTGAATTCCACCAGACAATGGCCCCATATACCCTGATTGGCTTGAATATGGTTTCATACCATATATATCACTTTTGGAGAGAGGTCCCCGTCTCTTCCCTATAGCATTTTTCCAGCAATAAAGATCCACTGATGCCTTTTTTACTCGCTCATCGATATTTTGCTTCCATGATAACTTCCTGTCCAATAACTTGAACCTGTCAGAAAGAATAAGGGAAACACCTCCTAATGAGGAAAGCTGTGCGTCAGGCACTTTATACCTCCTGGTGAATAGTACGAGCTCCGTCTTCACAGGATTAATAGCGAGTCCACAGCTAGAAGACCAGATTTTGACCAAGTTCAGGTACCCTTGCATGAGATCATACCGAGTATCCAGGAAAAAAGGTAAAAATAAATCAAAATGTTTCTAAAAATAAAATAATACTTTTCGTTTTAAAACAATAAACTTCAAAAAATTTTATTGAAAAAAGAAACAAATAAAAAAAGTTTCTGAAAATTAAATTAAATTAAAATTAATTTTTTTTTTATAACAAAGAAAGCTAAGAATTAAAGGAAAAAAACAAAAAAAAAATAAAATAAGTTACTAAAAATTTAATGAAATAAAAAATATTTTTCTTTTTAAACAGTAAAATCTAAAAATTAAAAGAAAGTTAAAGTAAAAAGGAAACAAATTATAATAGAATAAAAGTAATAAAATAAGTGTCTAAGATTAATTGAAATATAAATAAAAGAAGTATGTTTTACTTAAAAAAAAAAAATCTCAAAGAAAAAAAAAATGAAATACAAAAATTTAAAAACTTGCGCTACCCGAACCCTTGACCTTTGTAAATAGTTCCACCTATTCGCGTAGCCACGTTTATATGAAAATATAGTAGATATCCTAATGCTTTAGTAATATATAGTGCGTTGGGTACAAAAATTTGTGAATCACTTAGATAGATAATTAATGGAGGCATGCACTGCGACCAGCAGGTCTATTGTGCCCCTTGTGAATCACTTACTCCTAAGCTAAGCTAAGCTATGACTGGCAATTGCCTGCCACGAAAGCCAGTAGTAGTTGCTAACGCCAATGCCAGAGCAGCAGCTGTAATGCGTCACACGCCATATTGACTTTGTAATATTTTACAATTTTTAAATGTCACAAATGTCAATAAACATATGTTAAGTAAGACAGTCGCACACAAACAAATACAAATTTGCACAGAAGGCAACCCTTGAACTCATAATATTTAATATTGCCACATTTGTCAACAGAAATATCAATTTTCCTGCAATTCTTTAAAGCACACTTTCTATGTAGCCACGAAGTTGCGCTGCCGCCACAAAGGCAAAAGCATGGCAAACAAAATTCGAATGTATAAAGTTATGTGTGTAGAAAAAGTTAAACACATGTATGAATGTACATAATCCAAAAGCGTGTGGCATGCATATTGACTTTCGCGCCGACTGACAAATCGCGTTTTCCTGTTTCCGCGTTTGAAGTTTTTCACTTGCCATAGACAAACTTTCGACGCATAAGAAGTGCCAAAGAGACAGGAGCAGCACACGTATGCAAACTATGGAACACACACATATGTATATCCATGTACATTAGGGTTGTGCAAACATGCATGTGAGAAAAGTAAAGTCGGAATTTTAATGCCTAACCCACGAGGATTGTTCGATATTGGAAAAAATAAACTTCTGATTTATTATTTTGAAATCAAAAAAATATTTAGAGGTCGCTCAGAGCGCCCAATTTTACACACAAAAAACTCAATATATTATTAAAAAAATCAGTGCAATCAAACTGAAGCGAAAATTCGATGGAATTCAAACAGGTTAAATGTTTTTTGTACATAGGGATGAGTAGGTATTGAAAATATCCTATTGAAATTGTATCCTTAAATTTAATTGAAATTTTGGAATTTATTTTATTTATTTTTTAATGTACACCTTAAGGACTAAACTTGTCCTTTTAACTTGATTAGCTTAAAAAAATAAAATTTATAATTTTTTTTATTCTACAGAATTTTCTCTTTGATACCCATATGCTTGTTCCAAATTGCAGTGTACTTTTTAAATAATTTTTGGAATGAAGTAATCAAATCATCGAATCTAAAAACGTAGTTTTATTATATTTGACCCATGGCACGGAAAAAAATTTTCTAGGAGGTGGTATAGAATCATTGAAAATAAATATTTTCGATCGGAAAATTCTCTCTTCAGAATCAAAAGATGGTTAACCAAACTTTGGTGTATTATTAATTAGAGTCTCCTGAAGAGAAATAGAATTTTCCGATTGAAAAATATAGATTTTCAAAGACTCTGTACCATCTCTACGAATTTTTTTTTTTGTTTTTCCCACATAAAATAAACCTCTAAATATTTCTTGATGTTAGAAACAAAAAATGGGCTACATTTTTTCCGATATAGTCCTAGGGGGTGAGTGCATTAAAATTCCCACTTTACTTTCTTTGGACCACCCTAATGTACATACAAACATATGTAAGAACTTAAATCACAAGACTTCTTGCCACATGCTGTTTATGTTGTTGCTAGTCCTACGATGCGTCAGCCGCCTGGGGCAGTAAACTTTACACAAAGCAGAAGCGCACAACATTTCACTTACCACGACACTTGCCACAACGTTCTTGCAACTAAAACTTCGCGCTTGTTAGATGTGTGTAAATTTTTTTTTTTTTACAAATAAGTACATATGAAAGCATATGTGGCATGCGGCACGCTCCTCCTGCTGCGCTCAACAAATTCTCATATGTACGGCTAAGTGGAAAATCTTCGAACATGCCACATTCGTGTCACATTTGTTAGGCTTCGTCAATCTGGACTTGAAAAACGCGCTGTGGCTTCTTTTGCGTTTGTAAATGGCGTTAACAATGCTGTTGCCACATTTGTAAGCACTTGAAAATACATATCTGCTTGCGCAATGCGTTCGCTGATTTTTATGTGACAGCGCGTTTGTGGCAAGTTCCTGTACTTGACGGAGAAGTGAGGCGTTCGAGGAGTGCCTTGGGATGATGTGTCATGTAAATACCAGCACATGTAATGGACACAATATCGGCATGTTGCAAGTTCACACTTAACGCTACAGACGTGGAAGGTTGTGAAGACATAAGATTGCAGGTATTAACTAAGCGGATGAGCGCTACTTTACTATACTCTTATCTATGTAGATATGTATGTATATTTTTTAACCATCTAACTCGCTAATGTCAATGTGCTCCTTTAGTTGCGCATTCCTGCGAGGGCACGTTACTTGCATTGGCAATTTTGATGCCATTGAACATAATTTTTTCGCTGGAATTCTTCTTTTCTTTATGAAATTTTGATAAAACTGCTGAAGTTTTGCGGGTAACTATTGTCCGCCCGAGGAAGTTTATCGGGTGTTTTAAGAGAATATAGCAGGGCAGCTGAGTAGTAAGTGCTGAGATAATTTCCTTCTTTATACTTCAAACAACAAATGCGATAGGTGTAGGAAGCGATGTGCCTTGTTAGGACCCGGACCGGGACGATTCGCTAAGACGAATAAACCTTAGAATAATTATTATTAGCGCATATAGCGCTGCGACCTAACCACATCTATTGCACTAACCCTTAAGAAGTCACTCCAACCTTGGGCTTTTATTGAACTTTGAGCACTTTGGAGAGTGTCATGTTCCAGATTCTGGATGGAGATGATAATTGTTCTCCATCGTGTATATGTATATATGTCATGCTATATGCTCTACGGTTTGCAGCTCCAGCTCACAAAACCTGCAGATCGTTCCCTTAGCCAGTCCTATTTTGTGTAGATGGGACCTCATCTGCAGTAACTCGTCAGGTATCCGGTGAGAGTTCTTAAAACCTCCCTAATAAGATATGGCAGCCGCTCAGAGATTTTATGACTGATGAATCTTTTGGATTACGCAGTTGTCCAACGGATTCCTTTGGCATTCCTCCTTTGTCTATTCTGAGTGTAAAAGGGGCATGCTTTAGCGCCCTGCCGCTGGCCAATACCAGCAGCATGAGAAGTGGAAATCTTTGGGGTCGTTTGGAGGTTCTCAAGCCATTCGTGGACGATCCTGCTATCAAGCTCACGGATATCATGCTACTGAAGTTATCCTGTGAAGTGCTAATAACTATGATTGGACAACGGATCGAAGATTCCAGAAGTCTGCAAATGGGCACATACCCAACCATATTCCAATCGAAGTCTGTGTTCGCGAATGTCTTTGTAAAAGGATAAATGGGACCAGACACATATTACGTCGGATAGTCAGAGAGTGTTGAAGGCCTTAAACTCTTTTAAAATAGACAGCTGTAAAACTCTTTTGAACCACCTGGGAGACCACAATAGCATAACGCAGTGTCTTGCCGAGCCTGGAGCCCAAATGCGCTTGCATGGGCCCGAGCCTTTATTCGGTACATCTAAAGGTAACACTGCAGAACTACTTAGGAGATTTTTTATCAGTTTCGCGGTGATGCTAAATTCAGTTATCGCCGCGTATAGGCAACTTCTTTTAGTGCTGTCGAACGTGGCAGTAGCTTTTCGTTTTTCGATCTGGAGACAGCCCCGTAACTTGATGGATATTTTTATGCTTGAACCTAGTGCTGCATACTAGCATGTTTCGGACACCGGCGAAGTCGATCAGCCTCAGTCCGTTGTCGGGCGTTTCGCCGTGGAGGCTGGATTTTCCGACGGTGGTTCCAAAGTTCTCTTCCTTGCCCATCGTGGCTTTGAAATTGCCACGCACGATTTTGATATATTGACGGGGGCAGGTCTTATATGTGCGCTCAAAGAAACTATCCTTGGACACTTCGTCCATCTCTTCCGTCGGGACGTGGGCGCAAATCAGCGAGATGTTGATGGATCTTGCTTTGATGCGGATTGTGGCGAGACGTTCGTCCACCGGGGTGAATTGCAGTACTCGGCGACGGAGTTTCTCATCCACCAGCTCCATTACATGGCAGCTGTAGTAGAGTGAAATTAGTCTCAACAATATTTTCAAAAAACGTTTTCGTTTTAATTTTATCAAAAAAAAAAACATTCTCCCTTTTTTCTAAATGTTCTCAGTTTTCTGTATAATTTTATGCCACCAGTGCAGTTATAAAGAAAATTGTCCAAGCGAAGTGCTATCAGCCCATTAAAGTCATAAAATTTAACCAAATGTAGTGCTAACTACATATCTACCAGCTGTTTGGTAATTTAAATAAACTTCCCTCCATACGCATTTGCATAAGCGCAAGTGATTGTCAAATATCTTAGCTCAGTCGCCGTTTTCACTTTCCATAGCCAACGACCTAATATATAGAAGCTCCCACACGCCACCCTCTCAATTAAAAGCAAAGAAGGAAGTCGAAATATTTACCAGAGGAAAAGTTGCATCGCATGGTATTGCGAAGGATGTATGAATGTGTGTTTGTATTTGCCCAACAAATCAACAAAATCTACCAAATCATCAACAGACCTACTACCACACAGTTTCCAGCTAACATACATATTTGTGTTTGTATGTGAGTATCTACTTAGTATAGAGCAAACGCTTGTCATCGGCAAATGCCATGCGAATAGGGCACAGCCACCACATTTAGCGAGCCAGCAACCAACCGCCAGTCGCCTCATCAGCAGCAGCAGTACCAGCAATAAGCACCTCATCAGCCTTAGTTGCTCCCAAGGGATTTGGACGGGAAACAAACAGCCAAGCAAATATGGCCATGAACTGTGCAGTGATATGTTGTAAGTGTGTGTGTGTGTGTGTGTGTGTGTGCGTGTATTTGGAGGAGTTGCTGTTGATGCCACATGCTCTATGCAACCCCTTTGCCTAGTGCTACTGGCATATGTATGCCTTGTGCCCGCAGCCAGGCGGAAGAAGTCGAAGTGAAATCAGCAGAATATTTGCGCCAAGGTGATTTACGTTTCGGTTGTAGTTAGTTGTTGTTGCTGTTAATGTAGTTAAGGAAATTCGAATAGTTGTTGCTCTTGTCAGCATCAGCGTCAACATGATGATCATCAACACCGTTGATGTGCGCGTTGGCGTTGTCACTGCGATTGATGGCCGTTGATGATGATGATGATGACGATGATGATGATAAGGATGATATGCGCGTGCCTGCAATTCCACGGTTAAAACGACATTCCTCTCCTACAAACATACATATGTGCATGTTAATATTTCATTATGTACATATATTAGTGTGCATTACTCTCCACGCAAAAAAAAAATACAAAATACAGATTTATACAACTTTTAAAATTTAAAATCTTCCGCCAAAATATTTTGAAAAAATATTAAGGTTTACGAAAGCTGGACCGATTTGAAGATACCTTCAAATATCTCATAATTTTGATTCCGCTGCCAAAATTTTCAAACATTATGCAGACTTCTTCTATCATCTGATGGCAATTTTTGGAAAAAAAAATATTTTTGAAAACTAATTTTATTTATAAAAAACTCGATTTTTGGAGGTCTTTTCACATCCGCAAGCTCACGTAAATCTTAATATTTTTCCGAAATATTTTGGCGGAAGTATGTATTTAAATACTTACATTAGGGCGGGTAAATTTTCTTTTTTTTTACTATACGCGTATAGCATAGAATCCTTCTGCGTGTAATACTAAACAAATTTTCCGAAGAAACCATGGGTCTAAAATCAATTTGATGTTTGCCAATTTGCGAAAATAGGTTTCTCAGAAAATGTGAAAATTTTCTCTGTTACGTTCTCTGATGGAAGTTTTAGAAAAAGATAAATGCAGAACTGGATTACTCATATCAAAAAGCTCCTTAAAGCATGTTTCTAAAAAAAATCTAAGCGCTTTTTACGACACTACCGCAAAGTGCTATGAAACCTATTTCGCAATTTGGCAAACTCCAAATTGACTTTAGGCCCATGGTTTCTTCTACAAATTGGCTTAGAATTACACTTAGAATCTTTCTGTGCTCTACGCGCATGCGCGAAAAAATTGCCATGCATATTGACCCGCCCTAACAAACATATTATAAATTTTATAATTCAGGTGGAAAAACGCGACTTTTTTCTGGTGAGTCATCCTAATGCATATGTATGTGCGGTAAGCCAGCACTTATTTGCTAGATAAAGAGTTGACAACAAAATCTTCATCATTCCTCCGAAAGCGCCCGCTTCAAGGCAGTGCCACGCTCCTGCCTGCCCTTGCTTCCGCGCCTTTTCCCTCCTAACCGCTAAGCTCAGCGTTGTCAATGGCTAAAAATTGTGGTAATCATATTTGCTGTGGTTAAGCCCCCTTTATAGGTGTTCCGCCGCATGTTTTGCCATGTCACATTACAAATACAATGTTTTATGATATATTAAAATATGGCGGAAGATTCTTTCATAAATTGACATCAATGTCATTGCCGCCGAAAAATTGCGTTTATGCAAAGTCACTGTGATGGTGGCATTGATGATGTGGCAGTTTAGACAGGAATGATCATATGCATTTATGGTTGGGGAAGTTATGTGAGAAGAAGAAGATGCTGAAAAGTTTTCCAGGGGATTTTAGTTTCATTCCCATATTAAAGTGTATTTTCATTTAAAATTTGGAAGTGAAAAATATTGCATTCAAGTCGGGCTGTGAGCATACGCATACGGCATGTCTGCAATTCTCAGCAGACTTATGAAATATTTATTTTATTTTAAATATCAAAGAATGCCGCAATTAGATCTTAACCAGATAGGTAGATTGAATCGAGTGTCAAAGCAAGGGAAATTCACTTATCCACACAAAAATTAATATATTTATTCAAGAAACTGTGGTTTTAGATTTTCTCTTTGGCGTCAGAATTTTTTTAAGGACTTTGAAATTTCAAGCATACATATGATAAATTCAAAAATTATTTAAAAAAAATTAGTGCAATGTAGAATAACGATTTTGGTGTCAAATAAAAGAGAAAATTCTGTAAGTTTGAAAGAAAATTAAATGTTTTGGTTCAAAAGGATGAGATGGGATTGAAATTGTCCTTTTAACTTTTTTTAAAAAGGAAATTTAATACCTATCAATTCTATAGGATTTTCTCTTTCATTTGGTGTCCACATTGTTATTCTAAACCGCACTGAATTTTTAAAGTAATTTTTTGAATTTTCATATCCTTGACGATTCAAAGTTTTTTAAAAAAAGATGCTCATCTCGGAGAAAAAGTAAAAACGCAGTCTTACTATATTTGGCCCCTAGTTTCGTAAGTATGTTGTTTCGTATGATTTAATTTTTTTTGTTTTTGTCGCACATTGTAATTGTAGGAAAGTCGAAACATTTCTGTAAATATCGACACCTGAGTGGAAGTTCGACCTATCTCGAAAACACCCTATCTCAGAAAACTTTTCAAGAACGCCCTGTTGCTGAATTTGATTGAAAACAGCCTACCTCAGAATTCGGTTCAAAAACGCCGAAAATATGAATATTGCAAGTGTGCTGAGGTAGGGTGTTTTTGAATCGGCAGTTGAAAAAGGGCATTTTTGAACCGAATTCTGAGATAGGGCGGTCTTCAACCAAATGATAGACTTCCCCGACACATGAAGCTCAAAAACAGAGTCGAAGCTGATAAAAGCTAGTAGTCAGTTCGAAGTAGACAATCTAATAAATTGGCGAATGGTTAGGAATTTCGAGGGTTTTCAAGCTTTACGGTATTGAGTTACACATCCCCCAAATCTTAACGAGATGTCCAAATTGTGTATATGTACTTATTTCTAAAAAAATTATGATTTACGTAGGTTTTCATTAAAAAGGTTTCTATAAGATATATGAATTTGAGAAATTTTCTCGAGGTCCTTCCATACAAGTTTTTAGATCTCGTAACAGAGCAATCAGGCTACAAAGAGGCAACGCATGCACAGTGTGAAAATTTGCAAGGTGCACACGATGATTAAAATTTTTTTCCATTCCGTTATTCGAAAATAATTTTAGTGATACATTTTCCAACGTTTTTTTACGGTTTGGGTTAACCCAAATTTTAAAATTTAAATTTTTTCAAATTAATTGGAATTTTTGTTTAGTACGCAGTTTTATAGCCCATTAAATTTTAATATAATTTAGTGAAGTGGCGACAGAAAACCGTTGCAGGAATTTTGAACTGAAATAAATAGGGATGGGTAGTGGGGGGTGGAAATTCGATTTTTTCAGAATTTCGAACATTGCCCAACCATTCGGTTATTCGATTCGAAATTTGGTGCTGCAAATTCGATGTGATTAGAATTTTTTCGAAATTTCCAAATTTTTTTGTGAAGTGAAACTTCTTAATCGAGTTCGGAGTTATTTGCGTTAAATATTTAACACCAAGTCATAAAACCTGTATTGTTCGTTTGATTTTTAAAAATAATGTGTCAAATGAAAGTGCTTGCCTTGTAGATGTGCAATATGGTTTTGGTTTTTATGCAATATGTTAGAAAATCTAATTCAAATTATTTAATAAGTTAAATAAAATTCCCCAATACAGGTACTAACCGAATTGGTTTTGAATAAACTTGGTTCTTAACTACATGTAGGAGGATTGCCACCTGTTTGAAAAATAGAATTTAGTTAAAGAAAACAGTTAGGTGCTTGAGGAGAGTGGCCACCTTTTTAAAAAGTTAAACTCAAATTACACTGTGCGACAGCCGAAACCAAACCGGACTTTATTAACATTTTTTGAAAGAACACCAATCCAGTAGTAAAGAACTCGATGGATTTGCAAAAGTTAGCTCGTATTTTTATTTTATAGCCTAATAAAGTTTTCATTTCTCGGCCTAAGTAGTTTTCAAAAAAGTCGAAAAATGGTTAGCGAAATTAAAGGTTAAGACATATATGTACATATAATAAAATTTCATGGAAAATATTTTCGTAGAAAATTTTAATTTTAAGGATTGATATATTCTAGAAAATTATTTTTCTGAAAATTTTATTTACTAGGGGTCTTTTCAGGCTAAAGTTTCATGCCACCAACGTATAAGTCTCTACAAATTGAATATAAAAATTCAACAAAAAATCTTTTTTTTTTACAAAAACATTTTTAAAATTGAGTTTGGCTGTTATTCTTTCTTGGCATAGATTCTTTTTTGGTTTAATCAGAAAGAAAAAAGTTGAGAGTTGTTTTTTTTTTTGGAAATAAAGATGAAATACGATTTTTTCTAGAAAAATTCAATTTTGTCCGAATTTTAGCAACACAAAGTTCAATTTCAAAAATTCGCAATTTGGAGCTAAAATTCGATCAAAAATCGAATGTCGAATGTACCCATCCATATTCTGTATCACCTATCGCTTTTCTTTTTGGTAGGTTGATTTCTCTTTATGTCTTTAATACGTGTACTTAATTTGATGAAAAATTTCAAAGCTATGGCAGCTAACTCAAAGTTTTTGGCTTGTAAAGAAAAGTTCAATTCCCGTAATGTGGCATCCTTTTGTGTCAAGCGCCATTGAGTATTGTGTGGGGTCAATAACGCGCAGAATCGCTCTTTTGTCTTCGGCTGGACTTTGCGCTGTGCCGTTTGTTTTTGTTATTTTTTTAGCTGTACATAAGTACACACACCAAACTAGGCGCATATTTATAGTATATATTAGACAAATTATGTACATACATATGTATGTAATGTACTTATAAGCATACATATTTATAAGGTGAATATGTACATACATATGTAAATATATAGTATGTATATAAAAGTAGTATAGGTATGTACATCTAACAAGCAGCTGTTGTTGGTCGGCCTCAGGTTATGGAGAGTAACTTTGGTAGTTTTTGTGTAATCATAAAATTCTTGGAATTGATTTTGTTATTGTTATTGTTTCCATTTACATTATATACTAATATGTATGTATATACATACACATGTGTATTGATGTTTCTGTTTACGTATATACGAGTACATATTTTACTTTAATACAGCATCAATGACCTTATCAGTGGAAAATGCCACTTAAGTTTGTAATGCACCAAGTGGTTGAAAAACGTACATTTTCTTGAAAAAACAAAAAAATGAATATCTCTTTAGTTGGTAAGCGTACGAGAAGCTTTAAAGATTTTAAAGTTGGGTATAAAACGTACGTTTTCTTAAATTTGATGCTTAATTAACTGTTGTCCAAAGACTAGTAAATGGTTAATTTGTAACAGCAGAAAATTTAACTTAAATATGACGTCTATGTATTAAAACACCCCCCGTGGGTCCGCCACTGACTGATACATAGTTAGCCCCCAAACCTAATGAGAAGGCAACATTTGTTTTGTATAAAGAAATCTCCATCAGACTAATGGCTAGAGTAGTAACCGGATACTGCCTTGTGGGCAGACACAGAAAGCCGTTGGGATGCCCAATCAACGATTAAGCCGCTGCAGACACGAGGAAGAAGTGGCGAGCATCGAACATTATCTCTGCCACTATTCCATCCTTTCCAGGCCGCGCAACGAATTCCTCAACAATAACTTTTGAAATTGTTTGGCTGATCTGAACTCATCGAACATTTTTAACTTTCTGTGCTATATATATAAAGTGCACTCGGTGGTTTAATTTCTGACAAACACGTCTCTCTATTCGGATTTTGGGTTGTAAGGGACGTTCTCTCTTCCTTCGTCAGCATCGTTGTCATTAATGACTTGCTGGAGGAGATGTTAAGGAGAGGCTGTCGGGTAATTGCCTATGTTGATGATGTAGCAGGTAAGTCTCTGATCACGCTGTATGATATTTTTCAGGGGAATTTAAATGTGGTCATAAACTGGTCAGCAAGCTGCGGACTCGCTCACAATACTGCCAAGACGGAGCTCGTATTGTTCACTAGGAGATACAAGGTGCCTGATTCCCAGCTACCCTAGATGGGTGGCACGCCAACTGCGCTTTCTAATGAAGTCAAATACTTGGGAGTAATTATTGACAGAAAGCTAAAGTGAGGAAAAAATATCGAGGAGCGAGTGTGGAAGACATTGGTTGCATAGGGTCTCTCCCCCAAGCTTATTTCCTGGCTGTATGAAACCATCATTTAACATATTATGCTGTATGCAGTTATTGTCTGGTGGAACTCACTAAAAAGGTCCACACTAGCCAAGCGGCTGGAACAGGTGCAAAGGGCTGCCCTAATTGGAATTATGTAGTGGGGCACTCGCATCACTCCAAGTTCTAAACGTGATGCTAGGAATCGTACCAGTGGAGTGGACATTGCAGGAAAAGCTGCTGTGGTACTCTCGCCATTTGGCTGGAGCATGCTGCATTCTCTTCCTCTCTCCGGAGTATTGGACTCGGCTATCTGAGGAAAATACAAATTCATACGGATAGAAACTGATCGGTGTGTACCGAAGTTAGCTCAAGGAGCAATCTTCTCCAGACATATTCTACCAAGGAACGCATGGAAGAGGAGTAGTCTCTGGAGCAATAGATTTCTGCACCGTATTCCAGGCAGATGTAACTGCCATAAATAGGGAGCCGATCGGTTGCGCACTTGCCTGGACAAATGCGATTTTAGTCGGCTTTGCGAACTCTGGGGCAAAAGTACGGCATGCAATTTTGCAAATTCCTTTTGGCCGGTAGTTGATCGTGGGCGGTCTCGGAACCTTCTCCAGCTTACTAGCGACAACCCTCGATTTTGGTGGGGGTTCGGACGGGGAACTTGCTGCGGACCTACAGCAGTCTGGAAGATGATGAGGTGGATTAATCTCAGCGCTACCTTTTCGGCTGCCCTGCTTTTACGAAGCTCAGATTTAAACATATCGGGTACTACTTCGTAATTGTTCGGGGAATTTTCTAGATCGCTTTGCTAAGCACAAGTGATTACCTGCTTTACCGTTCTAGTATAATCTTTTTTTCTGTTTGGAGGCTCCACAATGGATATTCTTTCAATGACTAAGTGAGCTCCTTGGAGGGCTGCGTCCTTACCTAACCTAATGTAATCTCAGATATGTAGGTGCTTAGTTTAGGTGAATTGTGGCTTGAGATTTTAGTTGAGCGACCTCAAATCTAAATTTGAGTTGGCTTAACTCCTTCGCTGTACGAAATTCTTTCTCTCTGTGGAATTGCGTGTTTATATACTTTTAAGTTTGCTGTTATTTGTTAGTTCAAGTGGCGACTTACTACCCAAAAATTGCTCAAATACTCGCTCTCACCAATAACTCACACACACACCTATTCGGAAATACGAGTACCTACACGCCATTGAGAACTCGTTGAAGTACCATTTGTTGTAGTAATAGTTGTGTAAATACGATTGATTTCCACTTGAGGGAGAACGACAAGGGCGCGCAAATCTTTTGTTTCTTATTGGAGCACCGGCTGTACTACAACAAAAAAAAAATATATAACAAATCTAGCATAGACGAAATGATACATTCGAAAGGTAAACAGGAAAAAATTGCTTATACTAACAAAAACAAAAACAACAATGAGCGCCNTATATAACAAATCCAGCATAGACGAAATGATACATTCGAAAGGTAGACAGGAAAAAATTGCTTATACTAACAAAAACAAAAACAACAATGAGCGCCATAATTTACGTACACATAGATATAGATACGCACGAATGTTTGCTTACATTATACCAACAATTTGTCAAAGTTAAAACAAAGAGGGATGCAACACAACCCAGCTACGGCGAAACTGCCCCAAAAGGACAAATAAACATTTAAGTTTATCGCAATTGTGGCGAGTTGTATGGAGTTCGGGTGGAAGTTTAACGCCTGCGCATTGGCGCTCGTACGCTGTCGCGTTGCTTTAATTGAAGTCGCGTCTGCTGTCGGCCAACAGTGTTTGCTGTTTGTGTTTTAACTTTTCTTAGGCTGGTTGATTCTCTTCTTTTTTTTTTTTTTTGGTATCATTATGTGGCACTTCGCGGCGTTAATGCTCCATTTTGTTAGCGAGTTTGGCGTTTAAAACGCTCGCAGACAAGTGCATTTCGTATGCGCGGCGCAAATCAGCCCCCGAGCTAGAATACCGCTATAAGGCGTATCGACTGCACACATACATACATAAATGGCAGCCGAAAAGTGAAAAATGTGTAAAAGATTTATTACAACTTGCCACATTTATGCAACTAGCGGCTATTTGTGTTGCATGAAAAAATATCGAAAATTAAGAATAGAGTAAGTAGCTGCCGCTCCCTAGCCCACATGCCGCTTGCGTACTTATAAAAAACATATATTTTATTTACTGTTGCACGCGTCATTGCATACAATTTCCGTTGCTAATCGATGGTTAGTTGCATGTGGCACACAAATCCATGCAACCGTTGTACCCATCAATGGGTTCAATAATAATAAAAAAAAAACAAAACAAAGTTACATATGTTTTGTGTAGAACACGTGCAACTTGCCACCACCACTGTTGCAGCGCCGACAAAACAGCAAATAAACAAGCCGCCCACTTGCCACCTACACACGTATGCGCATACGTGCCACATGCCATCAGCTTAGATACACAAAAGCATGCAACTAAATAATATTTTATTATTATTATTATTATTATTTAGCTAGAAAACAACAACAACAAAAATTCTAACTGCCCGCCACCAGGCTATGCAGCAAGTCTGGATTATTTCTAAACGCCTGTGGCTAGCTCAGCCTAACACTTTGCGGTCGCTGTTGGTTGTGGGGGTGCAATAGCACTATTTGTGTTTATTTTTTTTTCGTCGCCGGTTGCATAAAAAATCAACAGAAATTTATTCCACTTCATAAAAATGTCAGTCGCCATGACGTGTTGGTTCACGTTCCTCACTTTCATTTTGACCACACTCAAACATACCTACATATGTACATACATATGTGCATCACACTATTGGTTTTTGCTTTGCTTTTATTGACATTGCTTTTTTTTATATGTCCGACATCCGGCTGTGATTTTTGCTGCAAGATTGAATCACAGCATGACCACCGATCGTCCATTGCAAATTTTCATACATAGTGTTACACACAATCACACTTACATATGTATATACATACATACCTACGTATGTATGTACATCATATATATAAATAGGCAATCATGTTTCCTTTACACCCCTTTTACGGCTAAACTATACTTCTAAGGTATAAACAATTATATATCATTAGAAAGGTATTTTGATGCTGATGTGCAGGCAATTTTTAAAATTTCAAATCAGTTTAAAATAGAGCGAAAAAATCAATTCAAAAGTCACACCAATACCAATGC
>NW_016164741.1:0-10127 GCF_001687245.7 Rhagoletis zephyria | reverse complement strand
TATGACTTTGTGGTAAGGCAAATAGTAAAATCTGTCATTAGATGAGTGAAAATTTGGGAAAATTTAAGGATCTTTAACTTAGCATAAAGCTTCCCCCAGGGGCTTCCGCGTAAGTGGAACTACGGGCTTGACAACCTCGGGGTACCCCGGCGTCAAAGGCTGCCAGTCCTTGAGTCGAGTGGAGGCTCAACTGGCAGAAGTTTTCGGCTTTCGAGGTCTGACCAGAGACTTACTTCTGGTGCCACGGGAAACAGAATGCCTCCGGAGTGTGTTCGCGAGCTAGATGAGCAAAACTAGTGAGACGAGCAAGGCAAGCAAGACAAGCTAGATGTGCACATGTAAGATGAGTAAGACAAGCGAGATTTGCAAAAATGGATGTGTGTAAGTTGACCAACTCGAGCGAGTGGAGAAAGTCGAGCTGGTCAAGCAATCACTTCGGACTGTTGGAGCTGTCTAAGGTTAGTTTACAGTACAGGACCAGAGTGTGCTCACTAGCAAGAGGAATAAGACGAGCTACATAGATGAGCGAGATGAGCAGAATGAATGCGATGGTGAAGTTGTCTCCGGTGAGGAGGACAGCACAGGAAGTAAGAAAGACGAAGTGTGACCAAATCGAGCTAGTTGAGAAAGTCGAGTATGTGCAGGTTAGGCAAGTTGAGTAAGTCGGGTGAGCCGAGCAGTTTGAGCAAGTCTGGCGAGTGAGCATTACTCCGGTCTGTTCTTGGTGCGGCCCCTAGGGGAGTATCGTGGTGGCTGTGGTTTAAACTCAAATGCGGGTAGAACCAGCAATGGTTCAATGTGGAGTTGCATTGCAACCGAGTGCCGGACCTATAGTACGGCAGAGGTTTAGATGGGCCTCGAGCTTTACCAAGGTGGTTAGTGTGTCCACCCCACACTGCCAATTGGTACCCAAGTGCTTGCATTTCAGCGCGCTGATCAAGGCACTGGAATTTATCTGTTGTGCTTTAGGATACCCACCGTAAGGTTAGGTCATTTTAGCGACAGACACTCACGATAAATCTCACATACAGTTAGCACAAAGCTGAAAGTAGAGTTAAATTTAAGGTCTATAGTCTTTTGGTCCTATTCACTGTGTGTGAAGACTTATCAAGGCTATTAACTAAGTCCTTGAACCTTATAAAAAGTGTGGCTTCAAGACTGATAAATTCTTTGACAAAAAGATGCGTCAATGCACGAAGAGAAGCCGTTTTTTTTTATAACGTCAATTCTAAATTTCGTAGCCCACTAAACCTTATTCGGCTACCTAGAGTTTCGTTAAGCACAACCTTCAGCACGGTACAGCTCCGGAAAGACCTTAACGCGCCGTTCGAGCCTAAATGAGGTTTTAGACAAGACGATTCACCCTCGGGTGACAATTTCAATTTGACATTTGAAAGCGTACTGCCCACCCGAATTCCGGCGGCACAATGCCGCAGTTGACATCGAACTTCATAGGCCTCGATTCCAGGATCACAGGTTTGTCTAGCGGTAAATGAAAAAAGGACAAAGCACTACATCCTGGCTATACAAAAAGACTTATCACGTATTGTGGCACGCGCTAATGTTGGCAGTTAAAGCCTGGAAGTAGTGAATGACTTTGTATACCTAGTATCGGGCATCAACATCGCCAATAATGTCCAACGTCGAGATCAAGCATAGAATAGTCTTTACCCACAGGAGCTACTTTGAAATCGGTTGAATCTTGTAAACAGATCTCTCTCTAGACCAACAAAAATCAGGATCGCGTCACCAAATATGGCGCGAAAATTATGGACGATATGAAATAGCGATCGAAAGTCTTCAGGAGTTTGCGTGAGCACAATTCTACGCAACACCTTGGCCTCGCTTACTAGCGCGACGGACTTGCATGCTGTGGATGTGAACAATTGGTGGACTCCGCATAGAGAGGGTCAATTGACAAAGTTTCCTGGTCTCATTATCAGTTGTAACCGACAAACGGTTGTAGTTACCACTTCGCCGAGACGGTTCGAGACACAAAGAAAAAGAATGCCAAAATTAGCCTTTAAATAGCTGGCTGGGCCAGTCGTACGAATGCATCAAATGCTGCAGCCCTGAAAGTATTCAAAGCGGTACCTTCTGGTGGTAGTAAAGAAAGAAGAAAACCTCCTCTGAAAATATCAGGAGATTCTAATTGGCATCAACTAGCGAGAAGGAGGAACAACTGGCTTGTTTTGTTAAATCCGGCCAAAATGGCTTAAGCGGTTTACCATCAATCAACAGAAGAGAAGGGAGAATAAATGAAACATACTAATTTTTTCTACCGATTCCAGAGATTTCATAATTGAATTGTTTTTGGTTATATGAAAAATTATCCCGAACTGTGTCGTACTTTTAAGTCGTGAAGAATTCTACATCTATAAATGATGATGATTTTTATATTAGCGGACTATAAGTTTAATTGAGCCGCTGAATTTGTCTACTAAATGGTATGACTTGATCCCTGTAGGCTAGAGGTAAGAGTATATCCGCAGAAGGGCATTTTTTGAGTGTTCCGAATGGTATTTATGCGGCTCGGAAATTAGGAGAATGGTATGAAAAATACTTTCCTAAACTTCCACTAATCCTGGCAGTTTAAGACAGGGGCACGGATTCTGGTGGTAAATAAGGGTAGGAAAATTGGGGCTATGCTCCCTAATGTTTGCCCCAGTGACTCTTCGACGAATGATGATTGTACTTCCGCCTCCACTGAGACGCATTGCGAGGCGAATGCTGGTGTAGCAATGCTCAATTCCGATCTAACATTGAATACTTGTAGACAACTGCAGGCAGAGACGGCAACCAGGGTATTATTGGCTAAAACTAAGCGTACCAGTCGTGCAAAGTTGATCGTACCAGCACAAAATCGGACGAGAATTTTGTATACTGCGGGACCCAACAAAACCTTTTCCTCTATGTCTATGTAGAGGGCTGCGGGCCCATCAAACTTTTTATGAGTCTGCCAAAGACTCTCCGCTTACTGCCGTAATAGGGAGGGAGTGTGGTATTCGGCAGATCACCACTGCAGAAATAAAATTTGGCAAGAGCCTTCTGATCTGAAGCGTCATTGGATGCCCTACTTGTCTCTGGATGGTTTGCATCGTAGAAAAATCATCTCCAAAATCAGTTTGCTGAAGCCTCCTGATGCGAACTGCGAAGCGGATTGGAGTCAAGGATAATACCTAAGTATTTCAGTGTGAGTGAAAGGCTCAAGTCCCATCGAGACTTGATATATAAAATACAGGGATCTTTGGTTTTTTTGTGCTCGAGGCGAATTCACTTTTTAGAAGCAATGCCCAATTCCAAAAACGCCAATTTAAGGCTGTCATGCTTAGCCACAATCTTGATTGACTAAATACTTCACCGGAGATTGACTGCGACTCTGAGATGACTCTGCATAAGGATAACAAGGCATGAATTTAGCAAACCAAAAAGCTTTGAATGGTGACCGTATATTTAGAAATGAAAAATGAAGAAAAGTGATATAATATCGGTTAATAATCATATAACAAATGTTTGGTTATGCCGAATTCCATAGAAAAATTCTTTGATTTCACTAAACTAAGTAGGAACATTGTCTTAGGAAATGACATAGATTTAAGCCACTACTTAGTTTTTAAGACATTAAAATCCTTGAATTTTTTTTTAATTAAAAAAATTTTGGTTAGAAAAGTTTGTGCTTAGCGCAACGAAGCAAACTTAAACAAAGTTTTTAGCCAAACGACGTTTTATTATTCGTGGAAAAATTTAATGTGCTGGCAAAAAGTGTGTGTGTTCAATCTTCCTTTAAAGGCACTCAAAATCTTGAGACGTGATTCTATTAAATAGGGGAAAAGCGGAATTCTTATCAAACCGATCAGTCAAATTAAAATACAATAAAATATGTCCAACCCCAAAAATATTTGCTTTTGCTCAATAATACGAGTTATGCTTGCTGGATTTTCACAAATTTTCACAGCAATGCCCATGAATTTATTNAGTATAAGGGGTTTCTGGATTTTCTTAAAACATCCGCTAGAGGACGCAGCAGTGAAAAACGTTTACGTTTTCTTAAGTTTCAAAAGAAAAAAAAAACGCATATTTAACTTTTTTCCAAGTCTAGTTTTTTCATGCAACTAAAATTCAACATCACATGTAACCAAACTTTTTCTCCCTTTCACAATGGTTTCTCCCTCACGGTATAATAAAAAAAAACGTTATGTTGCGCGCTCTGGCGGATGTTTTAAGAAGAAGGTAAGTCCAGAAATATATTTCCCATACAAAAAAACCTCTTCTAGCATGTTTTTGGCATGTTCAAACACTTCTTTACGACACTACGACAAAATAAAACGTTGCTAAGTAAAATCATTTTTTTCGCAATTTGACAAACACAAAATAATTTTGGACACATGGTTTGTTTAAAATATTATCTTAGAATATCACCTAGAATACTCTTACGCCTTACCCGCATAGTCGAACAATCCTTCCATATTGACCCGCCCTAATGTATGTATGTACATAAGTATCTGACTGCAACACAATCAGACCGAGCAAATTCTAACAAGCCAAAGGACATCAAACTCGCACCACCTCAACAACAGCAGGCGAATTTTCCCAAGAAAATCTATGAAACTGGAAATCTGGGCATTTTCTCAGGGCAATCGACGTGTCGATTAAACGATTGTAATTTCTAAACATTTGAGGAGACATACATATGGTACAGACATATTTTGTAAGTCGCATGCAAACCGCCTGCGGTTTAAATGTCCGCTTATCCCCTCTAAGAGGAGGGCCGTGCGGCGAACGAACGAACGAGCGAGCGAGCGAGCGTGCATCTTGAGCAACAAAGCGCTGCTTGCGACTTTTGTCTGAACAAATGAATGAATGAATGAATAGGGGAGACTTCACAGTTTCGGTTTCGGTTTAAGTTTCAGTTTCAGTTTCTGCTTCGGATTCAGTTTTCGACTTGAATCCCCTTTTCGTGCAAGCGTATGTAATCTGTGGCATTTGCAACGCCACAACACCACAATGCCACAATAATCTGTCATTTTCATTTAATTGCATTTAATGCTTCCTTAAAATCGAATTTATCATGCAATGCCTGCAACAACAATAACAAGTAGAGTAATAGCTAAAGCAATGCAAATAATGGCAATGACATTAGCAAAGGGCAGTCGCAGTCCAGCCGCAGCCGCAGGCGTTTGCGAAGAAGTCGCCGCTGTTGCTGTTACTTCAGCCTATGTACGCTTCTATTTCATTAATTTCTAACGGATAAATAGGCAAATGGTTAGATGCAGTGAAAATAAGCGTAAATTCAACAACTACATAATTTGTAGAGGAAATAGTCTAAGTGATTTTGTATGAATCTGCCTAAATACATACATACATGGCAGCCACACTGAGCCGACTATCGAGGCAGGCAGGGATGTTTGTTGGGTTTAGGTGGCTGTGATGGTTGTGTTGGTGGTGGTTAAATGCTCGTTGTTGTTGTTGTTGTTGTTGTTATTAATTTTGGTATTTGTAAACAATCAAAATATGTATGCCCACACATACAAACATATATGTATGAAGCAGAGGACCCAAATTTCGGTAATTTTGCCATAAAAGTTTGACAATTCTTCAGGCCATACAATGCCGTTTGCGGAGTGTGTTAGGTCAGTTAGCAGCAGCGGCGATGCTGATCATAATGACAATGATGAGCCTTTATATCGAGCTACACTCATTATTTTAACTTATCTATGTATGCACATTAGGGTGGTCCAAAAATTGCATGTGGAAAAAGTGATGTCTGAATTTTTGTGCTCTCACCCCTTCGGATTGTTCTATATCGAAAAATTTTACCTCTATTTTTTTTTATCTGGAAATTAAAAAATATTTAGAGCCTTCAAAGTTTTCCATGTATGTATATATTTTATATGGAGAAAAACATGTTTTCGTAGAACTTATATATAATTCTTGAAAACAAAATTTTTCGATTGGAAAGCTTCAGGAGACTCCTATAATAATCCCAATTGTTTAGTATACCATTTTTTAATACTAGCATTTTTTGGGTCCCCCAATTGCATTCTTTGAGGTTTTTGGGGTCCTATAAGAAAAAGTTAACAATAGAACATGGTTAAATCAACAATAGGGTATTGTTACTGGAAGTCCACTGAAGAGAAATAAAGTTTCCGATTGAAAAATATGATTTTCAAGAATGCCATAAAAAATACATGGAAAACTTTGAGCGCTTTGAGCGAGGGTGGGGCATTAAAATTTCGACTTAACTTTTTTTTTTGACCACCCTAATGTACATACATTTGAAATTCTTTACAATCAACACACATATTTGTATGTACATATTCAAATACAAATATGTATGTTAAGCCTCAATGCAACCACACTTGGTACCGATATTGACCTTTGTTTTCTAATTTTCTTTTGTACTTTACCAAATGTTTTTTTTTTCACTTTTAGAATGTCTGCTCATCAAATGTGGGATGATTCTGTGTAAATAATATCCGAATGCTATTGATACTGGAAATCATTATAATAGCCGGAAATTAACATAAATTGATTACATGCAATTACATTTCTGTCATTGTTTTGTTGTTGCATACGTTTACTTAAACCAAATTTTATTTGTCGCATTTATCAACTGTAGCGTCGGCAATAATTAGTGTTAACGAAGTTTGTGCTGGCGGCAATAATTTTCTTTGTCAAGGTTAAGTTATGGTTAATCCAAATGACCGGCATGGGGTGTTCGTCATCCAGCTATTGAAAGTGGGTGAGAAAATGCAAAATCAGTAAGCAAATATTTACTTTTAGAGAGTATAAAAGCCGATTAGAAATTTTGGTGATATAAAACTAGATATGTATAAGTTGTTGGCCATTCAACAATTTTTTGGGGTCTTAAAAACTGAACATAATTTTTTTGATAAACTCAACATAAGTTTTGATTAATTTAAGAACTGAATATAAATTTTGTATTAATAAAACTGTGCGTACTCTTTTGGTAATTCAAAAAGTGGCCAAGTTTTTTGGTAATTTAAAAACAGGGCATAGGTAAATTTGTGGTCGCTTAAAAACTGGATATAAATTCCTGGTCGTTTAAAAACTGGACATACATTTTTGGTCATATGAATTTTTGGTTATTTCAAAAACCGACATAATTTTGTTGGTGATTTAAAAAATTACAATAATTATTTGGCCATTTAAAAGTTGGACATACGTTTTTGGTTATTTGAAAAGCGGACATACATTTTTTATTAACTTAAATCGTAGATATATTCTTTTTTTTTGTAATTTCAAATGTGGACATACATTTTTGGACATTTAAAAACTGGACACAAAATTAGGGAATTTCAAAACGGGGCATAAATTCTTGGTCGTTTAGAACTGGGCATACATTTTTGGTGACTTAAAAGCAGGACCTATGCATTTTTGTATTTTCAAAATCCGACGTAATTTTGTACGCGATTTATAAAATTGACATAGTTATTTGGCCATTAAAAAGTTGATGCATAGATTTTTGGTCATTTGAGAAGCGGACATATGTACATATTAATTAACTGGAAAGATGCATGTACATATTTTTTTTTGTCAATTTAAAATGTGGACATACATTTTTGGTCACTTGAAAACTGCACATAAATTTTTGGTATTAATTGGACATACATTTTTGGTAATTTAGAAATTGGGCTTAAATTTTCGGTAATTTAAAAACTGCACATAATTTTTGGTGATTTAAAAACTGGACATAATTTTCTGGTAATTAAAATCTGGTCCTATTTTTTTACCCATTTAAAAAAAGGATAACATTTTCTGGTATTCTAAAAACGGGACATGCATTTTTCGTGATCTAAAAAGCGGCGAAGTGGACATATTTCTTGAAAACATAAAAACTGGTCATCAACTTTCAGTAATTTATAAACTCAATATTTGTAATCCTTTGGCGATGTTGTGAGTCACATGCAAAATAGATTTTGCTGCTGGGGCTGTCTTCATCTAGTCGTCGTATTATTATAACCGTAAGCTTAGTCGCTCATTGTGATACCGTTTTTCCTTGTAGTTGAAGTCGACCACTTATCACTGGCGGTATTACCGCGGGTCCCCTCACAGAGTACGATGTGTGGCTGCATTGACTCCGTCAATGATGAACAACTTCCTAACGTCGATTCGGAAAAATGCTAACGATATTGAACTTACTAAGTTTAATCACTAGTTCACTATATCACAAGCGGCAATTTTCAGTCCACAAATCTTGCTTCTGACCATCTTGAATACTTGCGAAAAAAACAATTTCTGCCTTTTTTTTAACAGAAGGAACAGAACGCTGGAAGAGGCCTTATTCATCGGCCTCCATTTCTTCAGACTTATTATTCGTAGTAACTTCTACGATTAGATATATTGTCTGCGTCCTCCAACTTCGAGACCCGGCGATTTGCACAGGTCCACACAGGGTTAAGTGCGTCTACTGTGCTTGGGCTGCCTAAAGGTGGACGGAGAATGGTTCGCGAACTCGTGATTTTCTGATAACTCCACCATATTTTTGCACCATACCACTGCTGTTCATTTGTCTCGGTAATTTATGCTATACTCCAATCCACCGATTGCAACGGATCATTCCATAAAGAGCTTAACTGCAGAAAATCGTGCGACACAGAAGTTTTGCGAAGAACAGATTTTGTTCGCAGCCTATTGTGGACCTCATACCCATGTACAGCTCATGGCCACACTTCTAAAAGACTGCACATTTTATATCGCTCTTAAGATCTTTCTTCGGCATCAGTTACTGACTAAAGACCGAGATACCTGCCGAAGATAAAAAAAAAGAAGTTCAAAAGTAGGTGTTAAAAAACTCGAAATTTTTACGATTGGTACATTTGTATAGATTTGTATATTTTGATATTGGACTTTTGGTACAAAATAAAAAAATTGGGAAAAAGTTTTTTCTATAGTCAAAAGATTAGTACAATACAGCAATCTTCTATTGAAAAATTTCAACAAATTATTTTTCTTGATTGGGACAATCAAGTGACACTGCCTTTAAACTTATATTTATACGGATGTTGTTAAAAAATGAACTATAAAAAACTAACCACAATTAAAAAAAAAAAACAAAAACATTTTAAAGCTTGCCAAAATTTGGTGCGGGCATAATTTTTTCGACTAACGTACATGGTTATGATTACCCGGCCGTGCTATCATAGTGGCACAGTGTCACTAATATTTGACTTACAAACAAAATACGGGCACGAATTTCATAATTTCAACTCTGTTTGTGTGAAATATTTTATTTTTGTTAGTATTTTTCTTTTAATCAAACTATGTTGAAATAAAAGTGATAATAAAAAATATTTTGTCAGAACCCTCGTCCAAAATGGACCAGTTTTACTATGATCAAAAATTCATGACAAGTTTTTAAATTGACTAAAAAATATGTTCAGTTTTTCAAATACATAAAAATTTATGTCCAATTTTTAAATTGCCAAAATTCGTTTTCCACTTTATCAATTATCAAAAATTTTTGTGGCCCGTCTTTCAATGACCAAAACTGTTTATCCAGTTTTTGTTATAACAGAAAATATGTCCAAATTTAAATTAACAAAATTTAAAGTTCAGCTTTAAATAATTTGAAATTTTCTATGTCGTTTTAAAATAAGAAAAAAAATATGCCCAGTGGTCAAATTATCAAAATTCAGAGCACTTCACATATACATATGTATGCATGTATGTATGTACACATGTAAGTGCATGTCATGAGGTAGTTTTTTATAAATACATCCTATCTCGGCTTCCGCGGTCATGCCACATTAAGATGTATGGCACATAAATTACATCTACATCGAACAGTTATTGCGGTGACGCCCACTTTTTTTTTATTATAAAATTTTTTTCCTACAGGAAAATTGTGGTAAATCACTCAAGAGCGCCTCAAGGTATGCTAAGCTAAGCTAAAGGGAGAACATACCCTGTAGGGAAACCCCGAACTGGTGAACCAAATTTGTAGTTCTGTACTAGATCTTTATCGCCAAAAACGANAAAATTTTTTTCCTACAGGAAAATTGTGGTAAATCACTCAAGAGCGCCTCAAGGTATGCTAAGCTAAGCTAAAGGGAGAACATACCCTGTAGGGAAACCCCGAACTGGTGAACCAAATTTGTAGTTCT
>NW_016164740.1:27742-30196 GCF_001687245.7 Rhagoletis zephyria | reverse complement strand
GTAAAAAACATTGTTTATTACATACCGAGAAACTTGTTAAGAAACTTAAGTGCTTCCGTTTTAATGCTATTATCTGCGTGAATAATGAATAATAGAAGGGCGGTAGGAATAATACTTGATTTAAGTTTTGTTGTTGATGATTTAATTATCAAGAAAATCACTTTATATATGTATATATGTGTATGAAAAGATTTAGAGAATTTCAGAAATGTTGTTTTATTTTTGTATGTATGTATAAGAATGCCGTATGGTTTTTGTCAGAGCTGTGAATGCTTATAATAATTTGTTAAATAATCAGTTTGTTGCTATGCACTTTGAAAGTTGTTGATTGATTATTTCTGATTATTTTCAGATATTAGCGCCATTTTCCTGCAAGATAGGTAGCACGGTTTCAAAATTCGTATTTTTGCACAAATGTAAATTTTATTGCGGTTTTCGGCAGAATACTCATCCAGATTGTTGTTTAAGGCGACACACCCTAAAAATTGGGACTTTCAATGTCCTATCATGGCAGGATTAAAATATATATAGTACTATAGGTCTCGAAAGACGATAAGTATTTCTGAGATTGTTTTATCCATAAAATTCTATGTATTCAATTTTTATATTTGGCCGAAACGTGGAAATTTGATTGCTATCCATCCAGCCAAGATTCGCATACACTTTTACAACGACTTTGAGAAGCTGCAGTTGGAAGAGATATCGAACAGTATGTAAAAATTTTCTAGGAAACGAACAAATGCTGCAAAATAGTGATGTAATACAATTTAGAATTGTACCTATTCTTTAGCCTCGAAAATTTGAAACTTGAAGGTCCATTTGAACCGTAGCGAAATATATTTTATTTCATTAGGTTTGGTTTCAATTGCTCGAGAAATTCCTTCCAAGGCAATTTTTAATAGAAAAGATTTAAGTCCCAAAATAGATGTGGTATCGAAGAGAGAGGCAGTCTACCAAATATCAAAAATGTATGCACATAAAAATACATAATTACTTTTTAAGTACGTTTACATACTTTTAGGTAAATTTTTCCGGTGCGAAAAATATTTTTATGACGTCGACAAAAGAGAGGATTAGCAGTCTGCAGAAGGCACCATTTTGTTTTTCACTGCGTCGTGTGATACCAACAAGTTCTCTCTGCAGACGTTGTCGGTATGAAGAAGGGGAGGCAGGTATCGGTTCGCCATTTTTTATGTTAGTGTGTAAATTTTTATATAGAAAGCATAAGAAATTAAAAATAAATAACTTCGAAAAATGATTAAGGTACTTGTTTCATTTTTTCACATTTGTATTGAATGAATTTGCAAACTTTCTAAGTCCAAAAGAAGCACTGAAAATCCGATAAGGCCAAAATAAAAAAAAAAAATAAAACGAAATTATTTTATAAAGATCGAATCTTCTGATTCGCATGCAGTTCTGATTTGCCTTAAACACGTAAAATGTTGTATTCAAAGTTTTGCGAAAAAACTTGAATAAAATTGCTATAAGATGTTGTTTTCTCCCTGTAAAATTTGACGAAATGGACTTGGCAAGTTTTTACTATAAGCTAGCGATATAAGAGCTACGGGCGTCTATGAGTATAGAATTTTCGATTTATTTTTATAAAAATTTATCTCATTTTACCGAGAAAATTGTCTAGTACACAGAGGGCCGGCTTTAGAAGCAATGACACCCGGTTACCTCGGTTTCTTTTTCTTATACGATATTTAATTGGGAAAATAGTCGAAATAAAATAATTCCAAATTCTTACTAAAATTAATCAATGTTATGAGATATCAATTAAAAAAAGTTTACTTAGCTTTGGCTTGAGCAAATTTTTCATTAGTTTTGGATAAGTCAATTTGAATAGAAATCTTGTTTTCGATAGATAAGACAGCTAAAGCGTTTTATCTTTCTTGGGACATATGTTGAGCTGGGATTTCGAAAAACTTCGCTCCCTGCTGACAAAGTCAACAAAATACTTAAGGCCCAATGCAGGCTTGCGTTGCTTGCTTCGCTCCGAGAAGTGTCAACAATTATTTGGAATATATTAAAATGTATAAAGGCTGGCCAAATGGCAGCTTTTCTGCACTTGCTTTAAGCACCTCAAAGTTTGAAATAGGCAAATGTTTTATTTGAAAGCGTTTTGTAGGCTTTTGACAAAGAGGCAGTTCAAAATACATAAATTCAAACACAAATTTGCTTACTAAGGGCGTGTGTGAATCGGTAACAAAGTTCTATGGGGAAAGCTGTTGAATAATATTTTTACTATGGTGAGACAGTTTTGCCAATCTGCTGTGTGAAATGAAATATTTTTTGACACCAGTAAATTTCTGATAACCGCAGATTTATTTGGAATAAAATATTACAAATTGAAGTGAAATGAATATTTTAAGAAAACATCTACCATAGTAGATTGCAATTCATCTATTTAAGCTTTTATTTAACGAAAAATTACACACATCAACAATCTTT
>NW_016164740.1:2238-27125 GCF_001687245.7 Rhagoletis zephyria | reverse complement strand
AAAAAAAAAAAATGAAGACGATGAGAGAAAAGAAGAAGAAATAGATTTAGAATTTACGGTAGAGTTGGTTTTCGCTACAATATATGCCAATGATAAATATTAAATTTAAGGGAAATTTCGTAGTAGCTAATTTCGTTTTAGAAATAAAAATTTTCCTTAATAGTATACATAAGTGCAAAAATTAATGAGGTATTCGACTAGGGATTTATGTTAAGCAGTATTTATATAAGAAACTGGAATAAATTTATGTGAAAGTTTGTGTTAGGTGCACACACTCGGGCGCACACTGTGTTGTGGGATTTTACTTTAAAAAGGTGAAATATGGTAGAACGCTGACTACTTGGGGATTGATTGGTCGCACTACGGCAGGAAAAAATCAGCGACAGCATGGAAACAACTTTGACTGTGTGTACGATGAGGGGAGGGGAGGGGTGAGTAGTTGTGTGGTAGGATTCTTAGGATGTTGGGTTTGTTCGATTTTTTTTTTTTTTGGGTTGATTGGTTGATTGCTCGGATTGGTACTCAGTTTCTCAAAGGAGCAGTTATTTACATGTTTATTGTAGGTTTAGTAAAAATGTAAGTATGTATGTAGATTTTCAAGTAGGCTAGGCGAGCGCACTTGTTTGAGCAGGCATAGAAGTATCTGCATGTATGTAGTATGTATGATATTGAAAATAAGCGAATAGCAAACATGTATGTACCTGGTGCAATGATGGGTTCACCGATATTTACGTAAAAGAGGACATCCTTCTCATAGCTGCCTTCCTCAATGATTCCCAACGGAATGAATTTTCTGCAAATTGTATGAAGAAAAATGAAGAAATTGAATGAGATAAAACGCAGTATTCGTTGTGTGTAAAGGATATGGTTATAAGAAAGTTTACAAGCTGAAAAAATTAAAGTACGTAGTAGTTTTTTTCTGAACACTAAAGAGAAAGAACCTTATTTAAATTTTTTTTTCAAAAATACGCAAGCTACAGACCTAAAATATGTGTTTGTAACGGTGAATCATAAAATATGGTATTTTTTATGGTTCCCACCAAATTATTCCCAGCTAGCCAAATGCGGAGCGCTCCAAATATGGAGTGAAAAGAAGACTCCCACAGCAACACCTCTGTAAGCTGTAAGATGAACATGAAATTTTGAATCAAAAAGGTCGTCGTCGCTTCCGAATGTCCCTAGAAAGACACATCGCATTTAGAGGTAAGCAAACACGCAGGCAATGGCAAACCTTCGAGTGCTTCTCATAAAAAGAAAACCGCCGTTCAGAGTCGGCGTAAAACGGTAGGTCCCTCCGCTTTGTGTGACAACAACAAGGCGCACGCTACAAATCGGAGGAGAGGCTCGGCCAACAAGACCCAAGTACTAACATGAACCCTGTCAGCGCAGTGCGAGTGAACAAAAGGAGAAGAGGCCTAACGAGCAGAACCGTCAACAGTGAAAGGTTACGGTGGACTCTTTCAACGTTTAGTGCATACAAATCCCTCGGTTCAGATGGTATTTACCCACGCCTGCTGCAGCAGGGATTTTGGTCCATTACTGGTACCTTAGTCAGACTCTTGAGAGCGAGTCTACTTCTTCCTTACATACCTTCATCATGGAAAGAAATGCAGGTCATATTCATATCCAAAGCTGGGAAACCCAAGAATATCTCCCAAGGGCGTACAGACCCATAAGCTTCAGCTCTTTTCTAATCAAAACCTTGGATTGATTTTCATATGAGGGACACCTATCTCAAGGATAATCCACTTCGTGAAAATCAACATGCATTTACAGGGAAATCTAACATTACTGCAATACATGGCCTAACCCAAGACTCGACTGGAACTCATATCTCACATCGGTTACCAATAAAGCCACGAGGGCATTACACGGCTGTATAGTCAAACTTGGGGATTCTCTCCGAAACTAAAGTATTGAGATAAAACCGAAAGTCACCTATGCGGTACTGGCCTGGTGGCCAAAAGCCAAGCAAGCAACCCAAAACGTCACTCTGGGTAAGCTCCATCCCGCCTGGTTTGTGTGGCCATAACGGAGGTCATACGCACACGCTCGACAGAGTTGCTTGGAGTAATCACGGACATACACTCTCTAACTACCTTAAAGAGAAAGAGGCTTGCTGGAGCGCCATGAGACTGCTCTAAGAAGTCTGAAACCACTCATAAGTGATCCCCTTTGTAAATTACTACAAAGTAATAAAACGGCTGGGCAAAAAAAAAATTAAAAAATCAGGTATGCCATTTATCAGGTCTTTTTATGGGAAGCTGTTTTTCATGGCTACCGAATTATTTAAGTTGAGACAACACCTTCCCATGTCTCAACTTAAACAACTTAAGGTGGTTTCCTCAGGAAGAGGGTCTAGTAAGGTGAATTATTGTGCCATATGAGTGGCGTTGTAGCACCGGTCTGTATATTAAATGTGTGTATGTAGATGCTCCGCTATTCTCGGCCACATTCACTGTAACCTAACTAAAACATTTTATTGCATTTAGAAATGTCAAAGCAATAAACAAAAATTTAATATATTTATTTTGAGAGAACTGTCGTGGCGACGATAAATATATCTTATCAATAAATCACACAATTTTTGCTTTCAAGTACATTGAAAAATTTATAAAAGCGAAGACATTCACATACAGTGGATCATACAATGGATAACCTTCAAAAGAGTGGAGGTACTTATTATAGATATTAAATATTGATAAACCACAATGACAGGCATCTAGGCGTATTCATAATAAAAATTTGCACTCGTCTGGATTAATGATACAGAACACACACTAGTTAAATACTCTGTAATGACTTCCAGATTTAGACTCAACTTAAACATTCCCCCAGTTTCTTAAGCACAGCATATGTATGTTAAAGATAAGCTTAGTATGCGATCATTTTCCTGTGTCACTGTGAATGTATGTACATGTGTTTAATTGTTAAATTGCGCGCAAAACTTGTCACAGTTGAAATTTATTACTTGTGCATAAAGAGCAAGTGTAAATGTGTGTAAGTCCTAGTCTGCACGTGTATATACTAGGGTGGTCCAAAAATGCATGTAAAAAAAGTGAAGTCAAAATAATAAAAAAATATTTAGCTCAAAGTTTTCCATATTTTATATGAAAAAACAACTTTTCTAGAAATGGTATAGAATTCTTGAAAATTAATATTTTTCGACCAGAAAACTCTTTTTTTCTTCAGGAGATTTCAAGTATTTTCAATTATTTTTTTAACAATTTTTTCATAGTAACTATATTTTCCGCCAAAACCCCTAGAAAATGCCAAAAAATGCAATTAGGGGATAAATAAAAAATCTTAAGTATTAAAAAAATGGTTAAATAAAAAATTCTGTATTGTTATTGGAAGTCTCCTGAAGAGAACCAGAGTTCCCCGATCGAAAAATATAGATTTTCAAGGATTCCATACCATTTCCACGGAAAGTTGGTTTTTTCCATATAAAATACATGGAAAATTCTGAGCGCTTTAAGCGACCTCTATATTTTTTTTTGATTTAAAAATCAAAAAAGGGGTATACCTTCTTGTTATAGAACAATCCTAGAGGGTGAGAGCATTAAATTTCCGACTTACTTATTTTGGACCACCCTGGTGTATATTCGTATTTTCTGTTGCAAGTCTGTTGATAACAGACAGCTGTGGAAGTGATACCTTGAGCATAAATATTCTCATTGCTAATAATAGAATAGCGCTTACACAATATGCTGGTGTTTGGCCGAGCTTTTCCTCCGATTTGTGGCGTGCACGTTCATGGTTTTCACCTATAACTTTATGCTGCCTCCGAATGGCGATTGTGGAATTGGAGGTTTGACATTGCCTGCCGAAAGGCGAATCGTTTTTAGAAAAAACGTTTTCTTTTTATTTTGTTTTGAGGTTCCGGGATCGAACCCAAGCCCTGCGGAATGGTAGCGAGCACTGCTAACCATTTTATCACATCGGCCGCCTTCTCCCTTTTCACGCACGCATTATGAACATGAAATTCCTGACGCGGCTCACCGCTAGAGTCAGTGGAATTCGGATGGAGGTGGGGATGGTTTTTATACGAATGGATACAAATTCAACGAAGGATAGGGGGCGGTGTGTATTCGGTGTAACATTCCGGTTGCACCTGCTGGATTACTGCAGCAACTTCCAGACTGAGTCATGAGTTTAAAGGTCGAATTACCGCTACAGTGTGGTATAATTTGATATGAAATGCACATCTTCACGGGCGGCCGGGCTGGCTATACAATTCTTTGAAAATCATGATTTACTTTGGAACGTATTTCCGACAATTCGGTTTTGGCCTTGTGCCGTCATGTCGTCTTTTTTCGTTCTGTTCGTTCATCATACTCAGTGGCGGATTTGAAATCTTGTTCGCCCTAGGCCCTATCCACTTTCTCAGCTCACATTATTTAGGTATGGCTTACTGCTAACATTTATCGTTCTCTACCAGAGCTGGCAAAAGTTTTGCACTTGCTTATGGAATTAGTTTTGGGTTGCTTTTGATTTTTTTCCGCATAAATAAATACGTCAAAATGTATGTGTGAAATGACAATTGCTTCATTACCATTCACATCGCAGACCAATATTCTTAAATAATAGACCGATCGAACAACTCGTTATTTCGGAATTAATACGGGAATTAACTGCAGTTGAACAGGAATATGTCTTGCAGCTAATCCTCAAAATTAATGAGGATCCGAGGAATTTCCTATGACAATACTAGCCAAACCGACCAGCTCTTGTCTATTGTACAAGTTAGCAAACAAACTAAGGCCCATTTGAACCATGTCTGGTTAATTCTAACTTCCAGGTAAACATCTTTATCGACACCCAGCATATAACATGTGATCGATAAAGAAGTCAATGTGTTTAACTGAGGGATGTACCTCCAGTTAGTGTTGACTAGACGTGGTGCACCTAAGCAAGTTTAGCGTTCGCGGTAGCTGGGTGCTGAAAGCTGCGCACTATAATTCCGTAGCACCTTGTCATCACAAAAATAGTTAGCGCATATGCGTCTTGGCATCCACGTCACTATTGACAGTTACAAGTTTGAAAAATAAGACGATGGCCTTAAAATCACTCTTGCAAACAAGTGCTACTTTGGACTGGGTATACGCTCTATATGTCACTTATCATGCCTGTGCTGGTGTATGGCGCGAATTCATGAACAAATGACTGTCATGCTTTATTGGACTCGTCAGCGCCTATCAAGAAGAAGAAGAATATCACGATGAGTTATACAGTTACGATCGCTAAAATAGTAGTGCGCACTTGCGAGATGCATTATGCCCTTAATTTCGCATGGTATGCGATATTGATATCCATTTTTTTTTTAATTATCATCTCTAGTGTATGATTTAACTCTATGCAAATTTCAAACCGTTCAACAGCTACGGTTTAATTTAGTTTGAAGTATCTCCTGTTGTGAACGGCATTTTAGGCGAGCAGTGAATTAGTAGCGCAGAACAAATAAAGTCGCAAAAAAAAAAACATATTTTTTGTAAAAGTTTAGTGGGCAGAAGTTGGAACTGCACTCGCTGAAAGCGTGAAACTATTAAACCCTTATTAAAGATGGGCAAACCTTTAAAAAAAAGGAAAAAAAATTGTTGAATGTTCAGCCACCATGATCCGAAATACGTTAACGTTTTGGATAACCTAAATTTACCATATAGTTTCATACAGTAAGGGGACGGCTCCGAGAACACAGCTTAATGCTAGAAGTCCACGTAAATTACCGCTTTTGAAAAAAAAATCATGTGATTCTCAGACTATATTTTGCCAAAAAAAAAAAACACCTGGATTGGTCTATTCGGAAGTGGAGCAACATTTTGTGGATGGATGAGATAAAAATTATTTTATACGGTGGTCAAGGCTCGGAAGTTCGTAAGAAGCCCCCCAAATATGGAATACACGGTACACTGCAAAGAAGTTGAAGCATGGAGGATCCTATATTATGGTATGGGGATGTTTTTTCATTTCATGGTCTGAGGCCAACATATTGGATAAAAACTATCAAAGACCAGAATAAGTACGTAAAAATAATGAAGGATGCTATGCATCTATTCACCAAAGAAGAAATGCCACTCAAATGGGTACTACAGCAGGATAACGACCCGAAGCATACAAATATGCTGGCAAAATTGTGGTTTCGGGACAACCGATTTGAGGTCATAGAGGGACCAGCTCAATCTCCTGACCTCAATAATATAGAAAACATTTGGATTAACCTTAATAAAGCCGTGTAGAATCTAAAATCAAAAAATAACCACGAACTATGGGCTGTGTGTGTGTCGATACCACAGGAAAGAGGTCAACACCTCGTAGACTCTATGGTCATCCTTGTGAAGCAGTGATTAAAAACAACGGACATGCTACCAAATACTAAATAACTGTGCTAAATTTAAGTATTAATATTAACAATTCAGCACAAATTGAAGCCTTTTTGTTATATACTACTACTTTTCTGCTCGTAGTAATTTTCATAAAAGCATATCTTACGTGAGTTAATTTTTCTAGTATTTATGTAAATAAAACTCTTTTGACCCCACCATTTAGTTATGAAGTTTACCATCAGTTTTTCAATAAAACTTCATTTTGACTTGCTATGACTTATGGTCCGATGTTACTCATAATATAATGTTTGTACCTTTAGTTTCTTTCAAAATTTATTTAATGTTTCTTGGAAATGATCAATTGTCTTCTCGATATTTGCACTTCGTTCTGCATTTTGTTACCAATTTCTCGGAGTTTTCGTAAACCTATGCAGCTGAATGTACAAAACTATTTATGCATCTTTTATTAAGTCTTAAGCCAACCACACAAGCTGCATAAATAGCTTATGAACTACCAGCACCGCATTATGTAGTGTTGTGCAACTTTCACTAAAATATTTAAGAGCTGTACTACGAGTAGCTTAGACTCATCTATGCATGTACATATGTACATATGTGGGTATGTACGACTAATTCAATAAAACCCAGCAACAGATATTACAATTTATTGCCAAGTATGTGCATACATATCAATATATGTATACCTTTGTATACAAAAGCTTGTGTACGTGTAATTTTGAGGTAAACTATTGCAAAATAATTTATCGTTATTTTCTCGTAATATGCAAGTAAGCATTGTGTCATCGAAGAGGCGTTTGTATGTATGTATATAAATTGTATATGTATGTAGAACACATTTACATAAATATTTTTTAAAAATAAATACATATCTGCCGGTTTGTGATCATGTAAATGCTGTCAGAAGTGTTTGTACAGCTGCAGTCACACGTCAACATCAAAATGCTGAGACGACCGAGTATTTATAATGCGCTTAGAGCATACCAAGTGTTACTCAGTGGTAAGTACAAATGTACATCCATAACAGTATACTGGTTGCAGGTATCACCAATAAACACTTTAACTAGAAGGCGTGGTGAGTAACTAAGTGGTGGTGTGGTTGGTTATAGTTCTGCTACCCATATTGACACTTGGGAATCAATTAGCTTACCTGTCAGAACATTTCTGCAGTTTAGTCTAACCATTTCCAACCGCTTATGAATATCATTACTATTAGAAACAACTTTTTTATGTTTTATTTTTTGATGTCCGTTGGAAACTAGTTGGTCCAGAATTGGTTCGAATTGCGCCGGCTTCTGAGATATAAGGCATACTTTATGGTAAACCGAAAGAAGGTTACTCATACGCCGCGTACGCCTAAGTAACACGCTTTTCTGCTCATATTTATTTCATACAAAAAATCTTTGCGCATTTTCATTTGACCACTCATTATTTCGTATTTGTCCATCGATTTTCTTCATCAGTAACTTGATTTTTGTTTTGTAGAAGAACAGGCTTTAGTACAAATGGCAAAATTTGCCACCGAACCAGTTATATTTTAAATTTTTGTGCTGTTAAAGTTTAATTTTTCTCATTTTTTCATTAATAAATAAAAAAAAGCTGGTATGATTAATTAATTTGTCAGAAACTATAAGCCCTATCGGAAAGTGATATATATGCGGTTTATGGAGAGTTTCATTGGCTTTCATTTGCCGTATTTTATATTAAGATTTTTAAATTGTTTCGTAAGGTATACGTGATTAAAAGGAACCAAATTTTGCTTTAAGCTGAATAACGGTAAATTGCAAATATCTCGAAAACGTATCCATAGAAAGAAAATTAACCCGAATTTCGGAATAACCGAGCAATTCTACATAGAAATTGGATAGTGGCGTCTGGAGAACAAAATCCAAATTAAAATTTGTGATCCAGTGTAATTATTACTAGTTTTTGCTAATGAACATTTTTAACTATAAAAATTGCTAAAAAATTTGCTAAGAACTCGCGTTACTAATTTCTACTAGCTTAGTGTTTCTTTATTCTTCTTTATTTCGCTATTTCTGGGCGTAATATAAAAATTTTCTTCGATCTTCAATTTTCTGTTCAAAAAGTAGATGACTAGACTACGATTTGGGTACAAATGGCGGCCACCGCCTTTTTTTGTCTCCTCCATGTCCTCTATTCGTTGCGAAGGTGACGTCATCACCGGCAAGGATGCGCAATCTTGTATTCTATCATGGATTTTGTTATAAATGAAATGCTACTTAAGGTCAGTTTTTTTTTCAAACTTCACCAAAATAATTTTTTAGACTGATCGAATTTCCTATGATTACTTCGATCATACAAAATTTGCGCTTCACTGAATAGAATCGGACACAAATGCAATAAATAGTTCGGCGGGTTTGGAAACAATACGTTTTTAGTTTTCCTTGCCTCCTACATCAAAAAGGTAATTTTAATAAAAAGTTGACTTAGCCGCTTTTCATTATAAGCTATCAATATTTAAAATATATATTTTTTACTAAAAAATAACAAATTGTGATTTTTCTTAAGGCGTATTAGAAAAACATAAATTACTCAATTGCCTTCATTTAAACACTATGGAAATGAGGGGCACCACCCAAGTACAAACAATAAAGTCAATAAAAAACAAATTCGATAAATCACGGTGCCTCATAAATTTTACAAATCATTTTAAATAATAATGGGGATAGCATTACTAACACTTAAAGCAAATATTTTTTTTTTAAATGTGTACATGCTTACGTACTTTTCTACACATACCAGTTGGCAAAATAGGTAGATAATAAAGAAAAAAGTATTTATGCGCGTTGCTTAGGGGCTGCTTGCATCAACACCAAATTTTTCTAAACAGGTTTCTGCGGCTGACTGTGTAAGAAAAAACAAACTGAGCGGTAAGCAAAAGCAAATGGTTTTATGTCTCTTCGCTTTTGCTGCATGCTTTCGCTGATTTATATTTCTTAAGTCGCAGTTAAGTAATTGTAAATGCATTGAAATTAGTCAAGCTATTTCGAAGCCCGGTGAAGAGATAGGCAAAAGAGTAACGCGTCGATTTAAAAACATTTCGTTTTCTTCGCTATGCTTATGCCAGGCCTGTGATAACAAACTAATAAAAAAAAAGACCGTCACGTTTTTAATTTTCCTTAATGCTTGATCAAGGGGAGTTTTTAACTAAAATTGGTGTTTTTTAGGTAAACATTTAACTTTAAATTCATCAGTAAAATTTTTTTTCAAGAAACTTAAAAAAAAAATCAAAAATTTGTTCGTCAAAAGCAAATCCAAAAAATTAGAAATTTTCACCCCGAAATCTAGAATTTAGTTATGGCTGTTGGATGTCAATGCTGCCTGCTCCATCCACTATGGTTTAAGCAAATCGTTGCTCTTTAGACACTTTGCTCGCTGCTCCCCTATGTGCTTATCGCTGTTGAAAAAGCTCTTACTAAACGCGTTTATTTAGAAGCGCTCTTCAAATTGTCGATTGGGATGTATGAAATACATATGTTTCAATGTATGTATGTATGTCTGTATAAATAAGCCTTTGAGAGCCGAAATAATAATAGTGTATGCCGACTAAACGATAAATGGCTGCAATTAACTAAACCAACAACAAGACAAGAAACGAAGGCCATGGCGAGTGTGTAGAATATAGTGTTGAAGGAAAATGCCGAAAGAAATTGAAAGAAGTTATTAACAGATTTATAAGTTCCTTGAACAGCTTACAAAGGTAAATACATATAGAGATTTTTGAATTGTAGAGAACAAAAGAACAGCCATTTACCATTTTTTGTGAAGTGTTAGAGTGTGAGTGTTTGTGATTGTGTTTTTTGTGTGAAGAATGATCGTACTGATGGATGAACCAAAAGGCTGACAGCCAAGCAAACAAGTAAATAAACAAATAAATTGTAAAATAAACACTGAAGGAGAAACGATGTGGTGGGGGCGTAGCAGTGCGGCAAACACATTTGCCTTAGGTCAAGTAGCAAGTGCGCAGACGTTGTTATCGAGGATATCGAAAATGACACTTGTGCACGCAGTTACTGCGATTCGTTTACTCAAACTTCTTTCGGTTTTATTAGGTTCTTTGCCTGTTTTTGTTTTGATTACTTTGTACAGATATGTATGTATTTTACCCGGTGAATGGCCACTTAGACACTTTTTTAGGCAGATGCCGCACTTGCCACCCACAATGCCAGCTGCTACAAAAACGTTTACGCAAAGCAAAAGCTAAAGAAATAAAAGCAACGACAACAATCTAAAACTACAACAATAGCAACCACAAGCGCAACCGCAAACGGTTAACAATACAAGTGTAACTCGAAGTGCATAGCCCAAACAACATCGCTCACTATTTTTCTACCGCCCCCACCACAGCTGTTTGCCCACCTACAACTGCAGCGTCAAGCTAAAAATACCTTCGTCTGTCTAACGCGCTGCATTGTTGTATGTATGTAAATAGTTTTGAATGTATGTATTTGAGTTTGTGTGTGAATCACATGTAACACACAAAATGCAATAAAAGCAACAGTAACAACAACAATGGTTGCGTCTTCGAAGCAGTGTGAAAGGGGTAAAAGTAGTTGTCTGGCACATTTTTTGGCTCGTTGCCAGGTAATGGCTCTCATTGTCACACGTACACATGCATACATATTTCAAATTAGATGCAACACATTTCTGTGCATGTGCTTAACTCAAAAGGGTTTCTCCGTCAGCTTGTTAGCTATCACACGCGAATACGAGGGCTCCTCTCATATTCTCATTTGATGTGCATTCTAAGTTTTAATGCTTGTCTGTTTAACACCATTTAAGCATAGATGAAGAAAACTATGTAAAACTGTAATGCGCCATCTACACAACCGGAGATTTGAGTAGCCCATCGCTGCTTGGAGAAAATAAGCAATGACCGAATAAAATTGGGGGAAGAAAATATCAACAAGTTAAAAATCGAAAAATAGTTCTAATTTTATAATGGTTGTTTAGTATCTTTTAACTATTTGAATTTTAATAATAAGTATAGCTTTATTTGTACATACAGTTAAAGAAAACACATGACAATTTAAAAAAATATCAATATTTAAAAAACGGTGATCCTTTAATAGGAAAAACGTTTGCTTATCAGGGAGCTCAGCCCCACCTACCTTCTCCTTAAGTTTGTCATGCTATTTCTGAGACACCCTGTATATCTTTAATTTCATCTGATGTTTAGAGACTTATGATATGTATTTTTTATTTTAGGATCATTTTCTAAATAAAAATATACATTTTTTTATTTCATTTAAATTTTAGGACCTAATTTTTTTGAAATTTATCTATTATTTAATTTTTTTTTGAGTTGTTATTTTCGTAAAAAGAAAGACAAAATTCTAATATCATTTAATTTGGGAAACACTTTTTTTCCTTTTTTTGATTTAATTATTTTCTTTATTTATTTATTTTTTAATTAGTGTGTTTAATTTGTTTTTGTTATTTATGGCCTTATAACAATTATATTAAACAATTTTATTGAGCTTGAGTGTTAAGTGAAAATTTTTGTGGAAAAAACCGCCATTTACAATTTGTTTTTTATTGTTTTAAAGAGAAAAATATATACGTGTATTTTACATTTTATTGCTAAAAGATAAACATAATAACGCTAAGACCTGCGCGTTAGCAGATTTTTCAGTTAGTCTTTTAAAAGGCAGAAAATAGCTTTCAAGATATTTGTCAAAATTGACAATTGTCTTACGACGCGAGTCTTTATTCAGGAGACGTAAAATTAAGGTAATCATACCGCCTGTCTAATATGTATTTATTTATTCAATCGTTCTTTCGAAACTAACCGTAAGTTTTCAAATCAAACAAACTACCATTTAATTTAAAATTTCGTCGACCTGATAGGACGAGATGCAGAGCCGAAATTGATATATTGCGGATATCCAAATTTATTATATTTATTGCTTGTCTCAGGCCAAGAATATCTCTCGCTAGTCGTCTTGGATGGTTCATTAACCGTGCTGAGTAACTGGTGCTTAGCTTTCTTATGGCATCATGAACCGTATTTACACTAAGATCTTTGTGGATATTCGTATTTTTATGAACCACGGGGCCCCGCATTTGCCACGCAGAATATTTGACTAGTGATGGAAAACAATCGATGGGGCTATCGATAGTATCGATAGTTTCATTTTGACGCCACTATAGCATTTTTACCAAACACTATCGATAGTTGTATGTTTTTCACATTGTTGAAACTTGACCATAAAAGATGCTCATGACTACATATGTATGTACATATGTACATATACCGTGAACACCTTTGTTTGTAAACATGTTCTTCATAGTTTTTGTTATAAAATGTGTTATTGAAATACACAATCTCATTTTGTTTTATACAAGCTATTTTTGTGTATACAAATAATCTTTATGGTTTTTGTAGTTACAAAATGGGTTATTTAAGAATAAGACTTTTTTCTGGCTTTCGTTATCTTATATAGTAAAAGAAGAAATGCATAAATTTGCAGGCGTTAAGAGCGTAAGGACTCAATGTAGACAAGTCAAGAATCCTATTTTTTACTTTAATTATAATGTCCCCTCCATATAAAACATTTCTTGGAACTCTTATGTGAGAGAAAGCATAGTCCTAAAATTTCCTTGCTAGTAGCAATTAAGCATTAGCCATCTGGGTTTATCAAGTTAGTAGAAAACTAAGAATTGGATATGCTATAAATACGGGTTATTAACAAAGCATTGCATTCCGTATAAACTAAGAAACTACCAGACACAATTGACAATTGAGTGACGGATGGTCACCGTAGTTATTATACGAAACATGAATTTTTGTGTGACGAGTTCCTCGTTACGGCTGACGCAATGACACTTTTATTATTTAGTAGGCAAGCTTTTATTAAAATTTCGTTAATTTTAACGGCCAGGGGAAGTCCTGCTACCAAGTGTAACCAATAATCCCGAACTACAAATAAATGTTCACCATATTTCAAAAACCACAATCTGTTATTCTTATATTTCGGAACAAAGTATTTGATATTAATTGTTTTTTGTTTGCGAATTGTAAGTCGCATTGTTTGAATTATTTTCGATAAGAAGACTATTTTCAAGGGCAAATACCTGTGCATCGGTTTAATATCGCTTTGCAATGTATATAAATAAAATAAAATTTGTGTGTTTTATGTAAAAGCACAAGACTTCTTGAATAGTTGCATCAAAAAATTTATGGGCGCACAAAAAGCTAGTGTAGAAGTGCGAAGCCTATACTACAGACATCCATGCACATTACGAACACGATCATCATCATGTTCATCAAGTATTTAGTATAAATTAAAACACATTCCCCTATACCCTTGTTTACATTGCACATACATATGTAGTTCAAACAATCGAAGCACTGCAGCTGCAGCAATTGAAAATGAATACAACAAGATTTTTCAATTTATTCAAATTGCAAAATTTGATTTTGCCAATTATTCCAAATTAACGTTTTCATTTTCACAAATTCGCAATAATTGTTCCTACAATATTGATTACGTGTTCAATTTACCTGTGTTTATAATAGCCTGAAAGCTAAATAGTTACGTGCATATACATATACATATATGTCGAGTGTTGGACACATCATTTTGGGCCAAAATCAAAATAATGTTGTTTGGCCCTTATGTTTATTTATTAATTTCATAATCAATTAAAGTACAGTTCATTCCTCAAAAATACTATAAAAACATAAGCATAAAACTTTGTAGAAAAATGAAAACAAAATTTATAAAATTTTCATCCAAATTTCGAACTTTTTTCTCAGTACTGCTAAAATTTCTTGTCGACTCATCTAGCATTCGCTCTCTTTGATTTGATCCAGTCGATAAAGACTGTATCCTAGGCCTATCGTCATATAGCACAGGCCAAGAAAAATAGAAACAAATTTTGGTGCGCGAAATGCTAAAGCAGTTTAAGTAATTTTGAGAAAAACGAGTTAAAAGTTAAAAAAAATCGGCGTTTTTGCAGCATTTTAGAGGCTCTAGCAAAGAAAGAAAAGATGATAGAATATTTTACTCACGCTTAAATTAATGCTAGAACTCTCAACTACACAGAGAAAATGATACAGGTAAAACGCAAGTTTTTAAAAGAAATTGTAAAATAAAAGTTTTTGAAATAATTTTACTGCATACAAAATAAAAAATACAGTATTTGTATTTACGACTTTAAAACGAAACATTCGCAAAACAAAAACGATCGTTATAATATATTCACTTATTTACTGAGGAGAACAGACAAAATTAAAGAAATAACGGAAAAAATGCGTATTTTCAAAACTAAAATGAAACATTTCAGGATTTTCTCCCAACGAATTGTAGTGCGACAAATTTTTCAACAAGTAAAATAAAACTATACACTTTTAAAATAAAAAATTTAATTTATTTTCAGTCAATTAAGTATGAAAAATATTTAAAACTAAAATGTTTTGCATTAGAATTTAAGAAGCTACCTAGCTATAATGAAAAACATTTCATATGTTTGCATCATTTGTCGAAAAAATTGTGTTGATACAAATAAGTTACTTCAATCTTCAAAAAAGGTAATGAAGTATATACAAACAATACCGCCATTCTAACCACCTAACTACATGGAAGGGATATTGGTGATACGGTGGACTTCTTCGACCGAAAAAAGCTATGGTAAGAATAATTTACAAAAATAAATTCTTATGAGTTATTAAATAATAATTTAAAATTTTCTTGCTTTAAATTACAGGGTTTGACCAGCGTGAAGAAAAACTAGCAGGCCCAGCGTTGAAGTAAGGCGGGAACATCTGTATGTATGTATGTATATAGTATTTGTAAAACATCTGTATTTTGTTTATTAAATTTTGTAACCTATTTATAAGTATATATGTATGTATATCAATATATTTTTGACAATGTATGTATATACCAAATGACTTGTGATTTAATAAAAATAAAATTTTAATATCATATTTAAAAATGCATATTTTTAAAATGGAGAAAAAACAATTTAGGATTAATTTCAACATGCGCATATTCAATTACTAAACGATCGTTTTTAAAAACGATTTGAAAATTTGCGTACCAAAAACAAAAACATGGATTTTGGAAATTGAATTGAAAATTTTCGTTCTCAAAATTTAAATAAATATTGTAGGTGCAAAATCTGGGTCAAAACGTTTTTAAAAGTAAAACGTTCCATACAAATTCGGAAACGAAAATTTCTCTGTGTACTATCTCTGAAAATACCATTCCTGCAACTTGACTTGATGGTCACTTATAGTCATTTGTTGAACATCAAATACTGACCTACCGCAATTAAACAAAGATGATAGAACCTTCCAATTAGATTGAAATTAAGGCCTAAGTACGCGAAAACTCTCGTAAATAACTTTATGAACGGGTGGCAACCCTGTTCAAATTTTCTCGACCTTAAACCTAAATAAATTCTCTTCGTCTGACTTCCGTATTTTATCACAAAATTTTAAATTATAGAATTCCCTTAATTCAAGATGAATTTAATTTTTAAACAGTTGGTAACCCTCCTATATGTAGTTTAGAAATAAAGTTTTTTAAAGCCATTTTGATTGATATCCATATTGTAGTGTTTCTTTTACCTATTGCAAACATTTAATTTGACTTTGTAAGCAGGTGACAATCCTCTTCAAAATATTTTCAAACCACAACTTACTTCGCTTGACACCTATATCATGATACATACTTCCGTTTTCTAACTGCCTTAATTTAAGTTATCTAAATTTGATTTTTCAAGCATATAGCAATCCTTCTAAATAAAATTTAAAATTAAGTAAATCCATTGCGTCTGAAATTTTGCTACTTCTTTCAATAACCAGATGGTTTAACATGAATTAGATTATTTAAACACATGGCAACCCTTCTAACTGTAGTTCCGCAATTAAACTTTTCTAAACCCATGCCAATTGATATTCATATTTTAAAAATATAAACAGGTGGCAGCCCTGTTCTGAATATCTCAAACCACAACCTCTTTCGTCTGACACCAATACAGTGATACATATTTCAATTTTCTAATTGCCTTCATTTAAGTTGAACCTGATTTTTTAAAAATGGAGGACATATTCTAAGCCAAAAAAAAAAAAAAAATATCTCGTCGATGTTTTTGCAAAACCGCCCATCGACCAGTTGCAATACCGCCTAAATCGTCGTTGTGGCAGAAATGAGATTTCGTAACACTGAAATCCAAGCATCGAGATTTATGCATACAAATCGTTATTAAAATAATAGATTTGTAAAATAACAGCTAGAGAACATAGCGCATATCAAGGCAATGCCTTCAAAGAATAAACCGTTTTTACGCTCTCCTGTAAAATTTGAGTGCCGTGAGATAGGCGGTTTTGCAAACACATCGACGATATATTTATTTGGCGTTAACACATTTACAAGTGCTTTTATTATTCTACATTATGTTGCACATTCAAAAATTCTTTTTTTTTTACGTCAAATCATATTACATAAATCTATGTTATTACCAAAATCTAACCCAAATGGGAGCATTAGCAAAACGTATTTTTTACTACAGTTAATCTATTTATGTATGTACATATATCACCCGTGTGGAATTTATGAGGTCTTGCGAGCCAGGAAAGCCTAACTGAAATTTCATAAAAAATGGGGTAAAGCTTAAAATGCAATTTTGTTTTGCGGATAGGCTCTCCTATGGCTCTCATGGTTTCATATTTACTCGTAAAAGTTGCTCATACGCCATCACGACCTGCTCCAAGATTAACTTGCTATCGTAGTTGAAACATGCGAAAGTACCTTTTGGCATTCGTTTCTTCGAATTTGTGAGTTATTTAGACAGTTGAAGCGAAATGTTTGCTGAAAAACTAGTGATAAATTAAATTTTTGCGCCATGTCTTATTGCTGGCCATTGCATACATTTTGACAATAATGCGGTCAAAATTATTTGGCTAAAAATAAAATGATTTACAGTGTTTTGATACTTTTTTAATACAAATACTTGCTGGTTTATTTGAAAAGCACTGTTCAGCAGTCGGCTGGGTAGTTGATGAAACCATTTTTTTTTTTTTTTTGAAAATCTGGATTGTATATAGAAAAGTAATTTCCCAGTTTTCCCAGGTTGGCGATTTTAAGACGCTTTTTCAATTGAAGTTGTTGGTCCCAGAGCAGCTTTTAAAACAATTAAAATTGATGTAAATACAGATATATTTATACGATCTCAAGGCCCTTCTAGGGTTTTTGAGTACGAGCAAACTGAATTCACAATTTTATTTTTGCCCTTAATTTTTATCAATAACGGCCTCTGTGTGCGCTTTGGTGCATACAAATATGAAGCAACATTGTTTAGACACATTGTTGGGAAATATTTTTTGCAAATTTTCCTTCCTGTTCCTTCCGTGTTTTTTGCATCACATCGCACCAAGCCACAGTTTTAGGATAAACAAAATTACAAATTCAGATTTCTCGGACCCCGAAACCCCTAGCAAGGCCTTTTGATAGTACAAATATTTGCATTTAATTTACTTTTAATTATTTTCCATACTACTCTGCCACCAAAAACTTCACATTGAAAAAAAAAAAACGTTTAAAATCGCGAACATGGGAAACTGAGTAATTAATTACTTTTCCATACACACTCCAGGCTTTAATCCATTCTCAAAAAAAAAAAAAAAAAATTAACTAATATGTCCTACGGTGAAATTAATAGCCGTTCCACCTTCCGCATTTTTATATCCGTACCTTGCGTTATCCCGAGTAAATTTGTGTACAAGTAGAGGGAGTAACCAAAACCAGCTTTCTTATTAAAATTGTAGTAACTAAAGTAAACGTTACCACTCCTTTTCTTACCATAGAAGTATATTTTTCTTTCGAAGGCTTGAAAAAAATAAAACTTTTGACTCTACTCTACTCTCATGAGTCATTTCTATATAAAAAACATTATGTGTTCTAGGCCATTACACTATTTTTATCTCTCTATTATTTTCTAGGTTAATTAGCATACTTTTTGGAACAGATAATACCATATTAGAAAAAGTTGTTAGCAAATCGCTGCAAAGTAATGGAATATTTGAGTATATGAAAGACGAAATTCGGAGCTCTCGATTAGCCGCATCAAATTTATTCCAGGCTAATTTTTATTTTTTTGCTTTTGTTTGACTATTTTCAAGAAACACCCATCTGCGTGTTTTACGGTTTGTTTAAATTTATTTGCATAAACTGTTAATTGATTAATTGCTTTTGGGATTTACAAAACGAACACATAACGGGTGATTTTTTAAGAGCTTGATAACTTTTTTTTAAAAAAAAACGCATAAAATTTGCAAAATCTCATCGGTTCTTTATTTGAAACGTTAGATTGGTCCATGACATTTACTTTTTGAAGATAATTTCATTTAAATGTTGACCGCGGCTGCGTCTTAGGTGGTCCATTCGGAAAGTCCAATTTTGGGCAACTTTTTCGAGCATTTCGGCCGGAATAGCCCGAATTTCTTCGGAAATGTTGTCTTCCAAAGCTGGAATAGTTGCTGGCTTATTTCTGTAGACTTTAGACTTGACGTAGCCCCACAAAAAATAGTCTAAAGGCGTCAAATCGCATGATCTTGGTGGCCAACTTACCGGTCCATTTCTTGAGATGAATTGTTCTCCGAAGTTTTCCCTCAAAATGGCCATAGAATCGCGAGCTGTGTGGCATGGAGGTCGCTCAAAGCACTCAAAATTTTCCATGTTTTTTATATGGGTAAAAGAAGTTTTCGTAGATATGGTATAGAATTCTTGAAAATCAATATTTTTCAATCGGAAAACTCTGCTTTTCTTCAGACCACAGACCAATAATAATAAGCAATTATTTTATTTAACCATTTTTTCATAGTCACTATATTTTATAGGTACGCCAAAACCCATAGAAAATGATAGAAAATGCGATGGGGGTATAAATAACAATTGGCTATTGTTATTGGAAGCCTCCTGAAGAGAAATAGAGTTTTCTGATTGAAAAATATAGATTTTCAAGAATTCCATACCATTTCCACGAAAAATAGTTTTTTTCTCATATAAAATACATGGAAAACTTTGAGCGCTTTGAGCGACCCCTAAATTTTTTTTTTGATTTCAAACTAAAAAAATAGGGGTATATTTTTTCGATATAGAAAAATCCTAGGGGGTGAGAGCTTAAAAACTCCGAAAAATTACTTATTTTGGACCACCCTAATGCACATACAATTCGAAACAGAGGTAATTTGGCACATGCGGATTTCGTTTGTTTATACGATACACAGATAGGTTTCAGTAAGCAAAAGCACTGTATATACTGAAGTGTAATCGATTCACTTGATTTCTTAGCACGGAGAAGTGGACAGAGTTAACAATCAGATAATGATTTTGAAATAAATTTACTTCTATAGTGAAACGAATCGTACTTTACTAGATTCATATGCCCAGGTTTCCAGGTGTCCACGCAACTGCGCACAAAAGGCCAACAGGCTTCAGATCTCCATAAGTTCGCGATACTTGCAGCTAAAGCTTATTGAGCCTAAAATGCTATTAGGAGAAGTACTAATGCTGGGGATTTGGAAAAAGTCCTGTGCATAAAGCATCATTGGGGGTGTATAATTACTATTAGCGTAAAACACAATTACTATAATTTATTAATGAGAAAATTGCAATCTTTGAATTTTTATAAATTCTGAGCCCGGTTGTTAGCGACATAGTATTTGAGAGCACACTTTTATTACACCCTCTTTCAGCAAGGAGTGACCTACACATACATACATACGCACATATGCACCCAAATACAAAAATATGGAAAGCCATAATATTGTAAAATCTATTTTTAAACCATTTTATAAATTAAAAGCGAATGCAAATGTATGAGGAAATTGCTTAATTGTGTTCAACGTCAGCGGCGACAGTTTGATGGCTATTTTTAAGTACAGCGAATTTCGCAAACCAAATTACGCTTTTCTCTATTTCAATTTTGGCAAAATATGCAACATAATAGATACTTGCATCTTTTCATTACCAACAACAAAAAAAAACAACAACAATGCATACACGCCTGATCTACTTACAGTTTTACGTTTATACAGTTGACAGCTGTTCTTACTCCTTTTTAACATTTTACAAACGTGTGTGTGTGTGTGTGTGTGTTGCCAAAAGTGCCAAAAGTGCCAATTACGGACTTAGCGCGCGGACTCACTTTAATTGCTCGCCATTATTGGCCAACACTGCAATCTTCTCGACTTAACTTGCGAACGCATTAAAATTTAACAGTATCAAGCGTCTTTGCATGTCAGCAACAGCTAAACTTTGGCTATAATGCAGCGATGTTGTCGGAGATGGCAACGGCGATGGCGAAAGTTTGAAAGGGCAAAAATGGAAAATAAATGAAATTGTAAGTAATATTTAGTTGGCGAAATGAACACCAGCTGGGCGGTGACGGTGTTGTGTCAAAGAAAAAAGTACACTAAAAAAGAAAACCAACTGAAAAGTCGAAACTTAGAACTTGCCAATTTAATGCGCGACCCGTCGATTTCATTTAAACAAAGAAAGAGTGAAGTGAAAAATATTGCTGGAGGGGCTTAATTGACGGCATTTGAAAGTTGTTTTAAATTGGCTAAGTAATTGCTTCGCGCGCTACTGGACATGCCACGCAGGCACACAGAGTATGTGTGCGTGTTTTGTATGTGCGCTTTTCCGGCGAGGAAGTAGAACACGTATCCATTGAGGTGAAGGCGACCAGAACAATTTCAACGGATTATTGAGGCGCGTGTTTAAAAGCGTTTGATGAATCGCCAATATTTTTAATTTAATATAAAACGATTATTTATGCAAGTAGGTGGGTATGTGAATATATACATATGTATGTACATATATGTATTTATGAGTGCATGCAAATACATGTTCTGAAACACTTACTTATGGTTATTATATGCAAACTTGTTGCTGGTTTACGGAAATCACTTGCGTGTAAGCTTGCGTTCAAGAGCGCGATTGAGTGTAAATTTGCATAAACACGTGCAAAAATGGGTATCGAAAAAGAGGCTTAAGTTTTTAATTATACTTTTTTATAATAAATAATGGTTTTTGTAAGTCTTCAGTTTTTTAAAATACCTAATATATGTACATATATATGTATTTTTATATACATACAATTATGTATATACATACATATGTACCTATGCAGGTAGTCAAATTAGTACTACCCAGCAGAAAAAATAATCAATTGATGAAAATAACCAACTTCTAGCTAGCGTTTTTGCGGGATTTCAATAAATAACTAACCTTTAATTAGCTTTGACAAAACTAGCTTTAAGTTAGTTGTAAAGTCGTGCACGAGTCATGCAGACGTTATCGGGAGTTTGGTTTCTATGCAAGTTTCTATTTAAATATCCTCATAAAAATTACGTGCAATACATTTTTTTCTGCACTTCGCAGACAAATAAAATAAAGCTAGAAATTTGATATTATTATTTTGATGTTATTATGTCTGAACGAATTCAAATATGCGACCACCTACAAAAGAACATGTAAACAAATATGCAAATATGTAATGTTAAATAAAATAAGTAAATAAATAAGAAATTTAAAAAATTGTGTCCAAAAGTAGTTAGCTACAAGTTGGTTGACATCTAATGCAGAGGAAACCAGCTCTCACTATCGTGCGGCCATCGCCCTGCAAAGTAGTTAGTTACCGCCAAAGGAAATAGTTAATAAATAGTTACCACTAGTCGACTGCTAGTTGGTTAATAGTTAGATAAAAACTAGTCCTATTTCCTGCAGGATATTTCACAGTAGTAAAGCGTCGTCTTTAACCGGGCGAATAGACTGCGTGACCCCGCGCAACCTATATTGGGTCCCAAGGCACAAGGATGTGGAAGTTAGTGAGAGAGCTAACGAGCTAGCCAAGGAGGGCGTCCTCTTGACAAATACATATAATAAATTCCTCTTGGGGAAATCTAAAGAATACAAGATTTGCTCATTTACCGACGAGCGGCCAGGTTTTGGAAAAGAACTCAGAGTTGCAGACTTGCAAAAATTATATATAATTTACACGATAGAAAACTTACTAAGAACAGACTCGAGGCTCCTGATGGGATTGCTACTAGGAATTAATAATAGCCACATCTGAATCTTCGACGAAATTAATGATTGGCCTGTAAGTATATTTGTGCGAAATCTTGACTTGCGTGGGGATTCATGCTTAAATCACTATTCCACGTTGACAAAGTTTGATAAGATATCCAGATTTGAGTTTTAATAAATTGACTGTCTAAAATTTATGATGCACCATTTTTTTACCCAATTGGATAAGGAATTTTATTCTAAAATTTACTGTATTTCGCTTGTCAAGCTCTTTCATTTGACACCCATATTAAATCGATTGAAATAAATGCGCCCATTTGGAACATTTTGCTCTATTGTACTAGTGCTCTATTATATATACTAGTCAAGCCCTTTCATTTGATACATAATAGTAGATATTGCCATCAGAACTAAAGTTGTGTACCAAATTTCGGATTAATACTTAGGTTAAAAGGAATGGGGTGAATTTTTACTCATTAGGTTTAACCATCGCCATCATCAAGAACACAAAACAACAAAAACCGCGAAGTGGGAGCAAAGCGAATGGGTCTGGGCCTGGTGGTAAACGAGGACAAGACGAAGTATCTTCTGTCATCAAACAAACGGTAGCGCGTTTGCGCCTTGGCACCCATGCCACTGACAGTTATAATTTCGAGAATGTAGAGAATTTCGTTTACTTGGTAACCAGAATTAACATCGATAATAATGTCAGCATGGAAATCCAACGCAGAATCACTCTTGCCAACAAGTCTTACTTTCGGCTGAGTAGGCAATTGAGGGGTTATAGTCTTATCTCGACGTACGAAAAACACACTCTATAACTAACTCATCATGCCCGTGCTGGCAGTGGAAGATTTATGGGCCATTACGCGTTGGCGACGGCGAGTACCGCAGACGATGGAACGATGACCTGTATGAACTTTACAACGAGATGGACATAGTGCAGCGTTTTAAGATACAGCGGTTCCGCTGGCTTGGTCATGTTCGCTCTAAAAGTATTCAACTTGGAACCCGCTAGTTGTAGGAAAGGAAGAGGGGGCTCCCACTACTATCGGTTTAATTAATTGGCGTCACTTAGCACAGAAAAGAATGCGGCCAAAATCGCTTAGGCGGTTCCAACGCCAAATAAGAAGAAGAAGAAGACGAGAGGACGTTGAGTGCAGTCTGGCTAATATTCAATATTAAGGTTACGGTAATTCCTACATTGGTTAATGTTTATGTTAATGTTGACCATATTTTGTTTTCCCAATATTTCATTCATTAAGCTATGGTGAATATTTTCATAAATTTTTGCCCTTTGTATATTTTGTTTTGTATGGTTTGTATTAATACCATTTTGAGGGTCGACTATAGACATGTACACATAAACCACTAACAAATAGTATTTGTCTGATCAGCTTGTAAGAAATCGTACTATTTCTGAACTTGCTCGATAGGACTAACCCTTTCGAGGTGCGGTGCAACTAGTCTTCGTTTAATCTTCTGCAAGTGCCAGGTTCACATCGACTTTTTAATTGTTTGGGATATTTCGATAGTAGCTTCCTTAAACGAAACAAAAACTATTCACCCACTTGCACTGATTTTAAAATACTGAAGAAATGAGTGATGTCTCTGTAACCAGTTCTTAAAAGATATATTTTCATTGTTTTTACCGCAATCCATTGCAATAAATATGTATGTATGTGCATGCATATATATGCAGATATGTTTCTCTGTATATATGCGTTGTTGTGTTCAAATACTTAGTTTACCTTAAAAAGACGCATTAGTATTGATTTTATAATTTAACAGCAATATTATGGCTGACATTTACTGTAAATCAGCGGCCAAAGAATAAAATATACAAGATAAACAAAGTAAAAAAAGTAAAAGTATTAAACGAAAGTCAAAAAAGCAAAACACAAACAGCTAAAAGGAAATATTCGCCTTCCCACTGAAAATGGAGGAGAAAGGGAACGGAGGGTTTAGACCTCGTGGTTAAAACTTACATACAAACATACTTATTTACATAAACTTGCATATGCTCATAAAAGACATTCGCCAAATGCGCGCAAGACAAGAACCACAGAAGCTACGTACATACATACATGCATATGTATGTATATTTTTTGTAATAAAAGCAAGATTTTTGAAGGCGACCTCTGGAAGGCGCAACCGCTGACCGCAACTACATATGTCTAGGCGGCATTGTCTATGCACGTGTTTGCATAAACAAGTGAGTATGTGTATGTGTGTTTTTCACCTTAACGTTGTTTTTGCACCGGAAAACACAGCGCTTTGCCATGACAGTAACAATCTGGTGGCCAATTGACGATTTACTAATGCACGTGTGGCCTTCGGCCCTGAAGAGGAAATTCAAAGAATGAAACAAAAAGGAGCCTTCGATAAAAAATGGTTTAAGTAGAAAAAGTATGTTATGCAGTAACATACATAAAAAAAATATTCCGACGAATTGATAACGTCCTCCTTTTTTTTT
>NW_016164740.1:0-1108 GCF_001687245.7 Rhagoletis zephyria | reverse complement strand
TTTTCAAATTTGACATACTATTTATTTGAAACGCAGTTAGACATAGCATTTGCACAAAATGGAACAACTAGATAGCGCTGAAGTCAAAATAAAAAATATATTCGACAAAAAATTTATGTTTGAAGTGCATTAAAAAAAGTTTCAATGAAAATTTTAGGATGGTAACTTTATATATCGTCACGTCAGATACGTATCACATTTTTACCTAAAGAATTTGGAAGATTAACCTTAAATATTTCAAATATTACAAAAAAAAATTGTATACTGTAATTTTGTAAGCCAAGTCAAAACCCACGTCTGTTTTTGTAACGTAACTCCAGCGTATATGTTTGCATATGTCTTTAAATCTTCATTATCAATTGTTGTAATTTTTGAAACTGAATAAAGAGCCACTTAATTATTATGCAAATATAGAAAAACCTTTAAAACATTTTTTACTTTTAAATTTTATTTCTTAACATTTTGTCATAGAGATATCACGTCACGCTAAACTGGAAATGCCCATATGTACATACTTCACATCAAGCACATTAAAACGAAATCCAACAAAAGGCAATTATTTTTACAGGACATACCTTGATTGTTGCGAATATTATTCCGAAATAAAAGTCCTTTCCGGATAATAAATAAACCGCCTGTCCAAATTAAACAAATTTGGTCTAATTTGAAAGAGGACTGAAATAGCTTTTAAACATAAATAACGAACGTCCTCTATTTGTATTTCTTTATAATTTAAAATTGAAGAAATACATATACCTGATACAAGGTTTGTTCTATGGTAATTAAGTAAAATTTTTTATTGAAATATTTTTCAATATGTGGCTTTCCTCGTTTAGAAATTTCAGTTTTAAACCTATTTCGTTTTTCATTTGATACCAAACTGGTTTAATTTGGATAAGCGGTCTGTTTATTATCCGCAAAGGACTTTTATTTTTTTCAATTCAATTCATATGTATGTATATATTATATGTATGTATGTATGTATATATTATTAATCACATTAACTTTGTAATGAGCATTTAACATTCGATACGATCCAAGGATTCTGGTACTCCATCTCCAAAAAAATCGTTTTAAAACTATGGAGTAAAAAGTATTGGTATGGAAC
>NW_016164739.1:17532-30200 GCF_001687245.7 Rhagoletis zephyria | reverse complement strand
GAAACGAGTTCGGAATTGCCAAAAGCCACACGTGTTTGAGCGCTTCAATTAGGCTTTTTTTGCAACAAGTTACCACCTTTTTCTGTGGATCGGTGCTTTAGCCTTTTTCTTTTCATGTTTGTTAAACTCGTTTCTGTGAATTTTTGGTAAGTTTCGAACAATTCTTTGAAGGTAGCGTTTCGTTTGGTGTATTTTGGTTTTATGCACAAATTAAAATAGGTGTACCTCTAGCTTCAAAACCTCAAGTATGTATACTAGGGCGGGTCAATTTTATTTTTCTTTTTATTATGCGCGTAAAGCATAAATCTAAGCAAATTTTCCGAAGAAACCATGGGTCTTAAGCCAATTTGGAGTTTGCCGAATTGCGAAAATAAGTTTCGAAAAAAATGGGAAAATGTTCACTGTTACACCCTCTTGTGGAAGTTTTTAGAAAAAAAGAAATGCAGAAAAGGATTCTTCATACCAAAAACCACTTTGGCATGTTAAGTATTATACAAAATGCTAAGTGACCTATTTTCGCAATTTGACAAACTCCAAATTGATTTTATACCCATGATTTCTTCGACAAATTTGCTTCGAATTACACGTAGTATCCTTCTGTGCTATACGCGCATAGTCGACAAAATCTCGCAAACAAATTGTTCCGCCCTAATGTATATATGTATGTACATATGTATTCATAATTTTAGTTTATAAAAAAGTCTGTATAGTTTGTAAATTAATTAAAGCCCACTGGGGCGGAAGCAATTAATAAAAGTTTCAATAAGTTCAAAATAAATTATAAAATCTTGTTTTTGGCTTAAAGGGATTGGAAAAGATGACAAGATACATTTTCCGTGTAGAATTTTTTCGGTTCCAGGAAGGTAATATTTTTAAATGCTTGCCTTTGAAAAGTGTTACTTACAGCCTATTTAATTAATTTTTCATTTGGAACTGGTCGATGTTGGCAGCCTGTGGCGGTTATGTGGTTTCAGCAACGTCTACCTGTTTTCCTAGTCGGTCACTAATACCAAATCACTATGAAATATTATACGAGCGAGTAGCTTGTCCAAATGACAAAACTGTAATACCAAAATGGCCACGAAAGCCATTCTTCATAATCGAACAAATCTTAGCATTCGCCGTCTCACAAGCAACCGCCACCATAAATACAAAAACAGTGCTACCTTTTGCCACTATTATATTCGGTGACAGGTCGGTGACTGATTTTGATTTATGACTCTTATAAATAAAACTCTTCGATAACTGTTATCTAAGACATATAATTTAAAAATCAAAAATAACTGTTATTCGCGGACTATTTAGATAAAAATCAAAAATAATTGTTATTTTGGATTTATCGAAAAAAAGTCAGAAATAAAGGTTATTTAAGGGGTAAAAAAATAATGTTATAGAGCAGTTTTTTAATAAAAATTTTAACTGTTACGGTCCCTGATCAGTAGAGATTTCTATTACATTTTCCACGACAAATTAATTAACTAATTTGTGTTTTCGTGTACTATTTCTTCAAAACTAATCTGTCACTAGGGAAAACCGCATTCTTTAATTCTCTTTTCGTTACTCTATTTGACATTTTAAAGTCTGAATTGAAATCTGCTGGCTTTATCAATTTATCACTTTCTGAAGTGTTCATTGATTTATAGAAACTAAAATTTGCTTATTTTATGACACTTATCTAAGGACTGACCCATCGCTAAGCAGCATTTAACTTTTTCGCATTCCATTTAGAGCACTGAGAGTGCTATTGACGTCCACTTTTGCTATTAACTACGCCATCAATGTTGTTTTTACTTTGACAACTGCTTAACAGTTTATCACTTTTCCAATCGAAATCCAATCCAAACAAAAAAAAAACCCACAGAGTAGGTATTTGAAAACTCTCTGAAAAATATGCAGCAAATAAAAGAAAAAAAAAACAAATAACTACCGCATCAATAGCACCACAGGAAAAGTAAAGCTTTGTGCAGGGAAGTAGTTATGCAAACTAAAATCCTTATTACTTCAGCTTCAGTGCAATAGCGCCACTCCTAGGCTAAAGTGCGGTAATACTCACAAAACTTGTTGTGCCAGATCGGATACTGTTTATCCAAAGAGAGAGAGAGAGAGAGAGGGGCAGCGTAAGAAGCTGAAGGCGAGTAGTAGAGTAGATGTGGCAGCTCATANATCGACAAATTTTGTTCAGCGATGAGGCTCATTTCTGGTTGAATGGCTTCGTAAATAAGCAAAATTGCCGCATTTGGAGTGAAGAGCAACCAGAAGCCGTTCAAGAACTGCCCATGCATCCCGAAAAATGCACTGTTTGGTGTGGTTTGTACGCTGGTGGAATCATTGGACCGTATTTTTTCAAAGATGCTGTTGGACGCAACGTTACGGTGAATGGCGATCGCTATCGTTCGATGCTAACAAACTTTTTGTTGCCAAAAATGGAAGAACTGAACTTGGTTGACATGTGGTTTCAACAAGATGGCGCTACATGCCACACAGCTCGCGATTCTATGGCCATTTTGAGGGAAAACTTCGGAGAACAATTCATCTCAAGAAATGGACCGGTAAGTTGGCCACCAAGATCATGCGATTTGACGCCTTTAGACTATTTTTTGTGGGGCTACGTCAAGTCTAAAGTCTACAGAAATAAGCCAGCAACTATTCCAGCTTTGGAAGACAACATTTCCGAAGAAATTCGGGCTATTCCGGCCGAAATGCTCGAAAAAGTTGCCCAAAATTGGACTTTCCGAATGGACCACCTAAGACGCAGCCGCGGTCAACATTTAAATGAAATTATCTTCAAAAAGTAAATGTCATGGACCAATCTAACGTTTCAAATAAAGAACCGATGAGATTTTGCAAATTTTATGCGTTTTTTTTTAAAAAAAAGTTATCAAGCTCTTAAAAAATCACCCGTTACATGGACTGACAACAGCGGTGTTGATGGCTGCAATGCCACGACACAACTTTCGGCTGCAATTCATTTTATGTAGAGTAAACTTTTTTCGGATTTTTATTTTTTATTTTTTTCTACTCATCGCTTGCTTTCGCCACTTTAGTTTATCCAACTAAATTGAAAGTGACAATTTTCGTGTAACATACAATTTCAGCAAAGTGTTCATGTGATGGAGTAGAGTGTGCATACTTTAGTAGGAAGGTGTGTAAGTGAAAAGTGTATACTATCGCAGCTGCACTTTTGCCACAAACACATAACACGGCTTTACAGCCAATCACTATCTGTCCGACACATTTCCACAATCTAAGAGAACATTTTAAGAATTTTTTTATTATTATCTTTTCAATAGCCGCCTTTGTTGCTAACAATAGCATAGAGTCAATTGCATTTCCTAAGTAAGTTCTCACTTCCTTTTGTTGGATAGCTTGGTTGGATTTATGGGGTTTGTATTTTTCAAGTGATTTTAGTATTTCATTTGTGCAGAAAAAACAAGCGTTTGGTGTTTATGCCACATGGTTAGGTTAGGTTATAATGGTTGCCCCAGACAGGGGACGACTCACTTGCAAAATCAGCAGATTGGCCTTTGTGATACCACGAAAACTTAACGGAGACCACCAGAAGGACAACTGCAGACGTCCTAGTTTTAGCCGAGTGGTCACTTAACTTAGATGAGGCCCAACCTTCCAAGAGTGAACCGCAGGAAGACACAAGCATCCCTAGCTGTTCCGTACCCGGCGAAAAAGTTTCAAGGGGTCACCAGCCACGTAGTTTTCCGCAACGTCACTGTGGCTCCGCACCCAAATGAGCCTCATTAGGAAGTATTCCGACGCGGTTGGTAGAGAGGTCAGCTATTCCTATACCGATCTCTAGCACACCTTCATAGCGTTAAAGACCCTGATAGTCGACTGGGTATCAGAGTACCTATATGCTAACCTCACTGAATAACGTCACACTTTTCAGCAGTGCAGCCGTTGAGGGAAGTTAGATGGAGAAGGAGCTACAGAGGGCCTTTTAAAAATGTTGGCTGAAGTTCAACATTTATGATTTCCAATATTTTTATTTTTATGTAAAAATTGTGACGGTCTTCACAAAAATCGATTTCCGTCAATATTAGTCATAGAATAACTGATTCAGCGTATGCCTAAGCTTTTGCCACATTAACTACAAGAAAATCGTCCGAGGATAAGGGAAGATGTGAGTTATGATTTTTAGGCTTAAGATATGAATTTTGATTCAACAGTTATATCTCAGTATCCCCATAGACTGTAAAACGAACCTTGACGTTGCGCATATCCTAGTTTTTGGCAACGAGTTCGCTGAGCTGATATGAGGCCCATCTACCCATGAGTGAACCACCTGTGGTGATAAAACCCGCGCCCTTGCAGTTGAGAGTGATTCAAAGATGGATTTTCTCGCCTACTTGTCCGCTTTGTAGTAATCCGCATTATACCACTATAGTCTATCCCAACACAGTTCAAATAAAGAAACCAGGCATTCCCTCATCTATTTAAGTTCAACAGAAGTGAGCTCAGGTCCCTGAATATCAATTGCTTACCATTGTGTCTATTGCCTCTTTGATGGAATGGCAGTCGCTGCTCACTAATAATCGTTACAGAGGGCTGGAGTTTTAAACTTGATGTTGGTAGAGAGCTCCTGAGAGAAGACTCTTTCGTCAACCCTTCACTGTTCCCTTCACTGTTGTACATTACAAGGCATATTTTCCCACTCAATCATTCCTTGCGAGTTGAAAAAGTACTGCTTTCAGTTATTTCAAACAGTGGACCGTCTAATTTGTAACGAAATCGAAATTCCATGGCGAAAGCCTGCTATCAAGGATCAAGCCCAAATGCTTGACCCTGTCGAAAAGCTTCAGATGAACAGCATCAAAGTTGCATTTAGCATTCCCTATTATATAAGTAAGAGTAGCTTTTTCCTACTAAGGCGCCATTCGCCATCATTTTATTAACCAGTTTTAACCAACCTTGGTTGAGAACACACCCATTGTCGATAAATCTGCTTTTAGTCGTCAGTCAGCATCACATCGTCTACAAAGTCTTTCATCCAGCTCTTCAAGGAAGTCGTTAACGACCAAGGGGTGAAAGGAGCCCGTCTTGTGGTTTACAGATGAGCCTTCAAAGGTTGCTTTCATAAACGTGTTTATCTGGTTATTTAACTATTGTCTCCAAGAGGAAATTAATTACTATACCCTCGACGTCGAGAAGGCCCCTCAAATCCATGAAATTCTTCTTAAGCTCTTCGTATAAGCCTTGGTGGCACACAACGAAAATAGATTGAATGGACGGTCACACGAAAAACCTGTGAATAAAGTATAGTGAATTGGAAATAGACGGCAAGTTTGATGTCGAAATAAGTATACCTGCTCGAATAGTGACAACCTAGTGGATAGGCGCAAGGGCAGAACCTTGTTTGTGGCATGTTGGTCTCCGTGACTCTTGGGAGCATTTCGTATAAGAAGGCATTGATTAAGTGATTCTGAGAGAGAGACAAGATTGAACAGTGTTGCACAAAAGTATATCAAAGGAATGTTCAATTTGTGAATTTATTTCATCCATTCTTAATGGTTTATAAATTCAATTAAATATTAAGAAATCTAACTTTACTTTTGCAAAAATTCCTTCTGCAGAATAATTTAGTAGCTGCACAAATTCATTATGTCTTCAAATTAATTTAGAAACTTTTGCACTGAACTCTAAATCAGCCGAACACTTTCCATACGTTTGTGGTTTGAAACAAATTAGTTAATATAATTTTCCTTGACATTCAGCAGACATTGTTAAAATAACCCGCAGCGAATTGGACAATAAGTTTTCCATCAGGCACAATGCGACCACAAAATACAAATACAATTAGGCAGCATACAAACGCATATGAATCTTGCAGGCAACGTAGCTGTAAAATCAGCCAAGCCCTGTTTACAAACTCCAATTTCCCAACAATTGCAACAACAGAAAAAGATATCTACGAGACTACGTTTTTAATTTTTTTTAGGTAGCCAAAATTACTTCTCTTCGCTGGCTTGTGAAGAACAATTTTTTTTTTCTTTTGAAGAAAGTATTTTGCTGTCATTTTCATTTAGCCTTGAGCGTTCTTTGCATTTGTGATGTTTTGTCGTTTTACTCGTCTTTATTCCATCATTATTGCGGGCGAGCGACATTTTCATTGCATTGTCTGTATTCGACCATCCCATCAACTGGAACTTTCACTTGAGGGGGGGGAACTCATGGAATTTTGCATAACATGCTTCTTTAGAGGAGTTGCTGTAAGTGTATATATATTTTTTTTTATTGTTGTTGCTGTTATGCGTAGCTTGTTATTATAGTAGAGATTGTTTTTCGAAATCACAAATTGCCTGGCGGCTAAACACAAAGAAACGTTAGCAGCTGCTTTGAGGCAGACAGTTTTCAAAATAAAGTAACTTTTGACAACATACAGAGTTACCTGCTTTTAGAACGAAGTTGTTGTTCTTTACTTTTTCAATATTTGCTTTCCATTTGATGCTACTTAAATCGTAATTGAAATGTTGTAAGGTGGCACGGAAATTGAAAAGTTAGAAGTTTCAATGAGCAGCGGGCCAAAACTAAAGATTCATATAAAATTTTGCAACCGAAATATGTAAATAGCGCAGTAGTTGTCAAGCAATAGCCAATAGGTAAAATCGAAAAGCATATTCCAAGAAATACTTTAGAGAGTGCACAAACTTTTTTGACATTTCAATAGTCCTTTCCTTAATTATTTTAATTGGTATTTTTAAAGAACTTGTCGAAGTTTTGTTGAATAGGTTGATAAATATGGCTGGCACTACCAAACGGCGTGGCACTAAGGTGTTAAGTGGAAGGCCACTTTCGGAATTATTTAGCGCCTTTGGCAAACTTCGACCTCATATTAATGACCGTAGCTTTAAAGAGGCCACCCACCCCAGAGTCATAGTCTACCGCTAAACAATACGGTTCTGTATATTTGCGAAAGCCAAGTGGCCTGCGAAGTTACAAGATGGTGTGAACTATATCCTGCCTTCTTAGAGAAAACAGGATCAAGACTTTTCGACAGACATTTCGTACCTTATAAAAAAATGTATGTATCCATCATTCGACAGCAACTTGCATGTGACGTTAAAAGTGTTCTTTTTACCCATCTTCCTCAGAGATCGGGAGAGTTCACCAGAATTGTTAGATGTATGTATGTGAAGAAGCTCACAGCATCCATATAAAATATAAAACCTCAGTCTAGAAAACTCTACAGTAGTCCGGTAAACGAGATGAGCAACTCATGGTAAAATTAAACTTCTAAACGTCTGTGAAAATTCGTATACCACCAGATGGAGTGCAATAGTTTTTCACCCATTTATCTCTGCTTGGGATTTGCAAAGGCAAATTTCTATCGGGAGCAAAGTTTGAGCCTAAAATTTTCCAAAATTTTTCAAAAATCTCATCAACTGATTGAAGTAGCTTCTTTGGTTACACATGTATCCCAGTTTTCGTATTACCGTTATATGAGATGTGGGCGTGATTAATATCCGATTTAAAAAATTTTCAATAAGTTTCTTAGTTTCACTGTAAGCAATGCTTGTATCTGTTTGGTCGGGATTTGTGAAGCGTCTACGGTGCCACGCCCATTTTCCAAACATTTTATACTTGGCTCATTTTATTCGAAAATTTTATTTCATATTCCAACATTCAACATTCAACTATGGCGGGGGCGAAATATTTTTTTCAACATATATCGTGAATAACATACTAATATAGTTTGTACTGAAGTAGACAAAGCACAAAAAAAAATGTTCAGAAAAGTGGAAAATTTTCGGAATTTTTCAAAAATGTTAACATATTTTAGAATTCTAAGAATTTTCTAGGTTTTCTACACAAGTACCATGAACATAAGATTTTTTCGACCATTTGTGATGTTTCACATCTTTAGATTTTAGGATGGATTTCAGAATAAACAAAATTCTCAAAATTTCGGAAAATACAAAAGTTTCTAAAATCTCAATAATTTTATACATTTCAAAATATTCGCATTTTACCAAAACTTTTAGAATTTCCCAGATTTCGGAAAATTTTCCCAATTTCGGGAAATTTCCAAAATTTTAAGTTTGATTTACATATATGGTTTTGATTAAAGCAGGAATCCTGTTTTTATAATTTTTTTACTTTTAAAACGTTGCAAACATTAAAACAAAAAAATTTTGCACCTCGCTGTACATACAAATTTTAAACTAAAATCATTAAAATCGGATCCAATATTTTTCGAGTTTATCATGAATAAGGAACTTGCATTTTGATTTCGTTTAATATAGTACACTTATTCAATTCAATGCATCAGCAGAAACCAAATTATTAAGTAAAGAAAAAATTTTTGAAATTTTAGTAACTACATATGCGCCTCCAATATGAAACTAAATTCCGCGATGCTTTGCCGCTGCTGCGCTTTCGATTTGAATAGCTCGTAACATGACATGACACAATGTGCACTTAATGAGGATGGTATGCCACTGTACCATCATCATACGTAGACGAAAACAATGGCTGCTAGCAACAGCCGCATAAGCGCACAAACTGCAATGAAGCTCAATGAGTTTTGAATTAGTGCGAGTCAATTAAGTTTTGTGGCGGCAGAACCACTAATTAAATTGTTTGAATTCAGGTGTATGATGCATAGTGACGCGCTCATATAATACCTTACATACATACATACATATAAACATAAGCGCGCATCATTTGACGTTGCGCGCTAATCACACAGCCAGACAGACAGACATACTACTACACCAGCAAGCACTTGAAGCGCTCACGAACTACTCGGCTACTGTAAGCGCGTTGAGTGAGTGAGTGCATTGACTTCATTAAGTGCATTGAGTGAGTGTCAGCGCATTCAGTGTGCTGCGATTGCATTTGGAAATACTTGAGCTAGCGTTCAATACGATTGGCAACTAAATTGCAACTAATTTGCGTTTAATTGCAATACTCTCGCAAAAGTGAGTGCGTAGGTGTGTGTGTGTGTGTTTGTGTGTGTGTGTGGGTAGATGAATTGGAAATCAATAACATTCATTAATTTTGCATTAAATAGTCAATTTGAATTAATTTGATTTTTTTTTTGTTGCTTTTTCATTTGTTTGCTTTGATTGCTGCAATTGAGTTTTAAAGTGGCAGCGCTGAAAACGCCACACACACGAACATGTCGCAATTTAGTGTTGATAATAACTGTTGATTCACCGCTGTCAATGCGCATCAGCAGCATAATTAATGTCAGTTTTAGCAAAATGTAACAATTTACAGTTATTGCGTGTGTACTGCTGTCATTAAGCGCTTTTTTTCTTTTACATTTCTATAAGCTAGCTTTAGAGTTATGTAACTGATAGAAAAAATGCTGGAACCATTAAAAAAAAAATTAGGAAAAAATCTCTTTTTATGCGCATAACAGCAGCAGCAGTGCAGTCAAACTTCAGTGATCCGCATATGTGCATTAGGGTGGTTCAAAAATGCATGTGAAAATGTAAAGTCGCATTTGCAATGCTCTCACCCCCTAGTATTATTCTATATCGAAGAAAATATTGCCCTGTTTTTTTTATTTTGAAATCAAATAATATTTAGAGGTCGCTCAAAATTTGCAATGCATTTTATATGGGGGGAAAAAATTACCTTTTTTTAGAAATCTTCCGCCAAAACCCCCAGAAAGTGCAATAGGGGGACCAATAAAAAATCTTTAGTATTAAAAAATGATCAAGTAAACAATTGAGTATTATTATTGGAAGTTTCCTGAAGAGAACCAGGGTTATCCCATTGAAAAATAAAAGAATTAAAAATAAGGAACAATAAAATAGATGGAAAATTCCCATATAAAATACATCGGAAACTTTGAGCGCTTTGAGCGATCTCTAAATATTTTTTGATTTAAAAAAAAAATATAAAAATTGGGTAGATATATTTTTTTCGATATAGAACAATCCTAGGGGTTGAGGGAATTAAAATGATGACTTCACTTTTTTTTTACCACCCTAATGCACATATTTATGCATATATGGCCACACACACTCGCACACTCTCCCACGCACTGCAGTCAACCGTATGCTTGGCAACAGCTCTGGCAGTAAACCCCTTATTATTGTTGTTGTCACTTTTGTGGCGGCATAGCTCTGTTTTGGATTATTCCGGGGTCATTCAGGGTTACAGTTGCAATTGTTTATTTGTCTGCATGTTTTCTATCTGTCTGTATCTACATGTGCATACTACGTATGTATGTTTTGGTTGTTCACAGTAAATTTTATGGTTTTTTCAGCTCAATGCTTGTTGTTGCTATTGTATGCAACCGCATAAAATAAAGTCATAAGTATACGAATACATACACACGTACTCATATATATGTGTATATTTATGTACATGTGAAGAGGAGCTAAATGCCAGTGCAATGTCCTCGCAATGTTCACAGAATCCGATTCGTTATACTCGTACAGATGAATGAAAAAAAAAACAGCAATCCAAATGAACAATACTCGTAGCTTAAATATATGGCGAGACGGATCGAGACATTTTATGAGTTTCAGTCGCCGTGTATGCGCAGCTATTGCACAATATCTGAATTGGTTGCAGCAGGCGCTCGTGGAAGTTAAAATATGGAATTTTTCATTAAAAGGATGTGGAGGGTATCAATTAGGTAGCAGCTGATTTCTGGAATTACTTATAAAAAAAATAATAATAATTTTATTAAACAAAGTATTTATCATCTAAATTAAATAGAACAAGTAAGAAAGTCTAAGTTCGGGCGGCGCCGAACATTAAATATCCGGCGCAAGTATTAAATATATGTTTTTCACCTTTCCGAAAGCTACCGCTACATGGTAAGCCGGGCGTATCAATTTTGAGTAAATTAGCGTCCTTAAATTTAGAAATTTTGAAGTTTCAAGCAGTTCTGAAATTTACCGTTATATGAAAAGCGGCCTCAATTTTAGTTCGATTTCAATAATTTTCAATGTTTTGCGTTTATGTGGCAAGCACAATAACCATACCGAGTTTGGTACAAACGGTTACCGATATACATATACATATGTGATCATAAGTGAGCGGTATCACGCCCCTTTTTTCCAAAATTTGACCATAAACGTATTTCTTAATAAAGAATTGTTGTAAGCATTAATTTTGAATAAATTAGCTTTAATTTTTACTGATTTATCGAAGATTTTGTATTTCTCTAAATTAGCGTTATATAGGATGTGGGCGAGGTTATTGTCCGATTATTTATGCTGTACCAAGGCCAACAACTGTGCCAAGTTTGGAAGAAATGGCTACGCCCTTTTTCCAAAAATTTTTAATATTCTTATTTTTCGTCTAACACTCATTGCAAATATCAATTTTGAGTGCATAATCTTCAGTAGTTACTAAAATATCGAAGTTTTCATATTTCTGGAAATTACCGTTATATGGGAAGTGGGCGTAATTACTGTCCCATTTTCAATACCAACCTACTTTGGATTACTGGAAACCCACGTACCAAATTTCGTTGAGATATGTCAATCTTTGCTGGAGTTATCGTGTACACGGACGGACGGTCACACGGACAGACAGACATGGCTTAATCGACTTCTGTATGCATTCTGAGCATTTATGTATACATTTGTCTATATCTATCTCGATTCGTTTTGGCTGTTACACACAACCGTTATGTGAACAAAATTAATATTCCCCTTGTGCACAAGTGCGCTCGGGTATAAAAAATTTACAAAAATGTATCACATTTGTATTTTGTATTTTGTTTGTATTGTATTTTTGTATTTTGTTCGATTTAAGAAATAAATTTTTGTAAGTTTAAAAACATGACATATTTTGTTTTTGTTTTGATTTAAAAAATTGCACATAAAGCTTTGGAAATTTAAAATCTGAGCACACATTTTTGCTAATTTATATCTGGCCAATAAATTTTAGACATTAGAGTAGAAAAGTTGTTATAAGTAATTATTTGTCCTTGAAATACAAACAATAACAATGGACAATGAGTATTTATGTAATTACAAAAAGTGGTTAAAAATGTGAACGTTATTGGGCTTCGAATAAGAATAAAAAGGAACAGTCCAGCGCCTTCGTCTTGGTCTGCAGGCTGTATCGGAGACACAGCCGCTATATTTAAACGTAGAATACGTGGTATGGTTAAGAGCATATCCAAGTCAAAAACGAAATCACACACTAAGAAAAAAAAAATATCGATAACAAAATCGATAGCAAAATCAATAGCAACATCGATAACAAATCGATAACAAAATCGATATAAATATCGATAACAATATCGGTAACAAAATCGATAAAAATATCGATAATAAAACCGGTAACAAAAGCGATAACAATATCGATAGCAAAATCGATAAAAATATCGATAATAAAACCGATAACAATATCGATGACAAAATCGATATAAATATCGACAACAAAATCGATAAAATTATCGATAACAAAATCGATAGCAAGATCGGTAATAATATCGAAAGCAAAATCGATAAAAATATCGATAACAAAATCAATAAAAAATCGATCAAAAAATTGATAGCAAAATCGATAACCAGACGGAAAAAAAATAAAATCGATTTTTTTAAAATCGATAAAAAAATCGAGAATATCGATAACAAAATCAGTAACAATATCGATAAAAATTTCGATAACAAAATTGATAAAAATATCGATAACAAAACCGATAAAACTATCGGTGACAAAATCGATAAAAAAAA
>NW_016164739.1:13285-17507 GCF_001687245.7 Rhagoletis zephyria | reverse complement strand
TGTCGACAGGTTTGGAATTTTATCTTTGAAACGCCACACTTTTCTTTGAAATCGCTTTATTAGTTCTCGTGCAATAAGCGTTTTTGTGAAGCTCTAAAAATTACAACTACAACATTTGAACATAGCCCCCATACCTTACGGTAAGACGTATTCTACGTCAAAAGAAAAAAGTTTGCTAATGAAACAAAATTAAAGAAAATTATTTTGTTTTTGTCTTTTTGTAGCAAAATTTTAAACAGAAAATGAAAGAAAAGTCAACGAAAACACCAACAGCCGGTGTCCACAATTCACAAAACTCGTTTTCAAAGTGTTTTCGTTATCGGCCCGAACATGGCAGGTATAAGGTGGTTTAAAATACATACATGCATATGTGTGTAACTCTTTTCGCACAGTAAAGATATCGCCTTTGATTGAAATAGTTTTCAGTGGCCAGAGCTCTGTACTAATAAACCTAAGAAAATATATAATTTCATAGTAGCTTCCTCAATTGAAACATCAGTTCTTAAATTAATTGCTTTGCGTAAGTGATTTAATATCCTTTTGCTCCAGCAAGTCAATGACAATTAAAATTAGTTTACATTTTTCTAATTATTAGATGTCTCGCTTTGCCTCCGCGACTTTTACCAACCTTGTCATAAGTCAATAGACACACGTGCGCATAGTTAAATGCAAAAACAAAAAAATACTTCTGTATAATTTCTCAGTCATAATTAAATTCCAGATGTAACCGAATCACCCCAGCATACCTACGCAAACGCAACGCACGCACGCAAGCGAGTACTACACAAGCGAAGGAGCGCCAAGTCAGATGGGAACCATGCCCAGGCAAGTTATAAAGTCGTCACCCTCAATATTTACACGATTGTTTGTACATATGCAAACATCTACATATGCTTGCTTAGATGTGTATATGTATGTATGTCTACAATTTCGCATGCACATTTCCATGTGTTGACTTTTGTTTGCACCAATGCGACCCAATTTGACATCTGATATTCGCTGCGTGCGCAGTTCATTTGACTTGAATTCTCATAATGAGCAAATTTCACTGGCGTCTGCGTTTAAATTTGTGTATTTTATGAAAATTACATTCATGCGGCTGGCCAAGCAGGCGTCCTGACGCCACTGTGAGCGTTGGTGGTCCTTTGTGTATATTAAACTTTTTCATTTTTTATTTGCATTCAAATTTGTTTTTTTTTTTGTTTTTGTTTTGGTTTTTGATTTTTGTTTTGTAGTAATGTGATTCACGGTATTGTATGTAGTAGCAAAATATTTACGTTTCACACGTATTTTTTGTAGATATGTCTAAAGGAGCGGACACTAAGCGAACAATTTGTAGTAGTTTAATAAACTCAACTGCACGGAATTGTTTGAAAATTAAGACAAATTTTGTATACTACAAATATACTCGTATTCCTAATCGGGTCTGACTATTTTAGTTTACTCTCATTTTTCTGTCATTCTATACAAAAGATTTACAAGCACTTTGCGTTTCTAATTCAGTTTTTAATGCAATAGTACCTACATGTGCAGCAAATGTTATTTTAAGGTATGTAGTGTTATGTTATGTTATGTTAAATATTATTTCTTATGGATTTTTGTCGCACGCACGTGCATATTAGCATTAAGTTAGGGCATATGTACATATGTAGATACATATTTGCAACACGTACATATGTATGACATTTAAAAGTTTGCTATGAATAATGAAAATAGCGTCGAAAAATAACCTGACTTCAACTTTTCAACCGCAATCTCACCAAAAATTCCCCATCTTTAAATTACCGCATTTAAGCAGTAAATCGTTTGCTTTGTGGCAAAAAGTTTGAATGCCACATATACGATGACAACTAAGCAAGACGGATAAGAAACTGAAAACTTTTCATTTTATTTTATTAACACACAGCAGTATGGGTCAGGTTCACAAGTAGATATTTAAATCAATAATGGAATTGAAATTGCATACAAGGCAAATATACACAGAATTCGATTGGCCGAAAAGTAACAAAAGACAGGAAGATATGTAAATGTTTTAAGTTTTACGACTTAGCATGGTAGATTAAAATCTAAAAATTACACTGTCTGACACTGTCTGTCTGTTGGTAGCCAAAAACCGATATTTCGTTTGACAAACAATGCATAACTAATCAAAACATAACCACAAACCACAAATCTATTACCACACTTGGAAAAATTCCATAAATAATTAATTTTGTGAGTAGATGTGTTTNATGGACCGGTAAGTTGGCCACCAAGATCATGCGATTTGACGCCTTTAGACTATTTTTTGTGGGGCTACGTCAAGTCTAAAGTCTACAGAAATAAGCCAGCAACTATTCCAGCTTTGGAAGACAACATTTCCGAAGAAATTCGGGCTATTCCGGCCGAAATGCTCGAAAAAGTTGCCCAAAATTGGACTTTCCGAATGGACCACCTAAGACGCAGCCGCGGTCAACATTTAAATGAAATTATCTTCAAAAAGTAAATGTCATGGACCAATCTAACGTTTCAAATAAAGAACCGATGAGATTTTGCAAATTTTATGCGTTTTTTTTAAAAAAAAAGTTATCAAGCTCTTAAAAAATCACCCGTTATATGCACATATATGTATGCATGACACATTAGGGTGGTCCAAAAATTCATGTGGAAAAATTAACGTAGGAATTTTTACGCTGTCACCCCCTAGGACTGTTCTATACCGAAAAAATTAGACCCATATTTTTTTATTTTGAAATCAAAAAATATTTACAGGTCGCTCAAAGCACTAAAAATTTTCCATTTTTTTTATATGGAGAAAAAACAACTTTTCATAGAAATGGTATAAAATTCTTAAAAATCAATATTTTTCCATAAGAAAACTCTGTTTATCTGCAGAACATTCCCAGTAATAATAATGAGTTGTTTATTGAACAATTTTTGCATCGCAACTATAATTTATAGGTCCACCAAAAATCCACAAAAACCCTGAAAAATGCAAAAGGGGACCAATATAAAATCGTTAATATTAAAAAATGGTTAAATAAATAATTGCGTATTATTATTGAAAGTAAATAAAGAAAAATGTTTGTGCATTCACACGATTGGGATACGTTTTCCACCAAATTATGGCAAATGCCCAATAGTGTGGCACTGCCTTAAACTACCAATAAAATTTGTAACTTTTTATTAAGTTACAAATGTGAGTATTGCTTATCTAGTCACCCGTTTCTGTTTCACACTTTTCTTTCCATCACCAAATTTCAACTCCGTTATACATACATACAAGGCGAATTCATTTAATGTGGTATTAAAGCAAGGCGAATTTATGCAAGGTTGTAGCAAAGATAAAAACACAACAACCGCATATTTTTTGTATTATGGTTGTTATGTCAAATGTCAAATTCGCCCCATAGTTTACATGTATTTTGTTTTTGCCTTTGATGGGTTAATTCTTTAACAAAACCCATGTAAATCCAAGTTTCGAACTTTGTGCAATATTTAAAAAAGAATTCAACAAACTTTCATAAAACTTTCAAGTTTTTTTAATTACTGTATGTATAAAATAAGAATAATCAATCAACTACATTAAATTTTGAAATAAAATTTGAATCCGAGGAATTTTTTTATATGTAATATATAATTAAATCTTAAAATGAAGTAAGTTTTATTCAGTACCTTATAGTGCATTTACATGATATGAATCTGTTCATAAGCCATATAAATTTTCCTATAAGAAAACCACCAACTCTATGATAAAATTAATGAAAGCGATATATATTTTATAATCTTGACTTATATAGTAGGCAAGTATTATTTTGTTGACAACGAACTACAAAAAAAAATCATTTTGTGCTAACTTCGAAATAAGAAGCTTATCGTTTTTAAATGTGCTTTAAAAAGGACGGAAATAGCCGGCAACCCTCCTCAAAAATATATTCGGCAATAAACTTTCCTAGACCACTTAACCGTATTGCCATATTCAATTTATCTTATCAATTAAATTAAATTCCACAAAAAAAATATATTCAGCGTAAGCTTTTTAAACCTCTTTCTTTTGTAGGACATATCGCAATATTTACTGCATCTTATAAAATTACCTACACTGAAATTTTCAAACAGGTGGCAACTATTTATTTAATTTTTTCTATATTTTAAGTAAGACCTCTGGCAATACGTATAAGAAAACTTTCTTCAATTCCATGCATTAGTTTTATTTGGCTTCTGTTGATCTAATAAACCCCCC